>NC_041345.1:32995139-33185139 GCF_004354835.1 Perca flavescens
ACCCTTCTCATCTCAGTGTGTGCTGTAATGCTGTCTGACGGCTCCAGCGGCATCAGGCCAGCACAGAACATGCAGGTGAATGGTTCCAGTAATCCTACTGCTCCCAATAAGTGACAAAATAACACCATGTTCCTATTTACATGTTGTGATTTGTAGAGTCACAGCGTGTACTAAAAACAACGTAACATGAGACACAGCCGTCTTCTAACCGTAAACAAACCAGGAACTATATTCTCAGGCGGAAGAATATAGTACTTAGGTGGAGTGATATGCTCGCAGCAAGCCGGTCTAAGAATATAGTTCCTGGTTTGTTTACTGTTAGAAGATGGCTGTGTGTCATGTGACCTTGTTATTTGTACACGCTGTGACTCTACAAATCACAACATGTAAATAGGAACATGTTGGAGTTATTTTGTCAATAATTGGGAGCAGTAGGCTAGTTGGAACCAGTTACCTGCAGGATCTGTGCTAGGCTAAGCTAATGCTGGAGCCGTCAGACAGCGTTACAACACGCACGGAGATGAGAAGGGTATGTATGGACTTGTCTTACTCTGGGGGTTACGATGAATAAGCTAAAGTCCCAATAAGTCGGCGTGTTCCTTTAAACTCTATCATTCTATTACAGTTTTTCACGATCGCTATGACACTTTTTTTAATACTTTTAACAACTTTCCTAAACTCTTAACACAGCACAACATCCGTCTGTGTTGGCTATACAATTCCCAGAGGAAAAGAAAACTATCTCAAAAATGTCTCATACACTTCTCCTAGACAACAATGAGGTATGTGTGAGACCAAAACGAGATTATGGCTTATTTCTCGTGTTTCTCATGTTTTTCTCCTGAGAAAAAGCCTCACAAAATCTCAAATTAGTCTCCTTTTGAGTTTCAAAATAGATCTCATCAAACTCTGAAATAAGTCTCAGATTTTCTTAAGTTTTGTGGCTCTTTTTGATCTCAGGCAGAGATATCAGAGAGCTCTCTTTATAAACTCAATCTAGTCACATCCTAGTCATTCATGCATCTCATGCTGCACTCAGACAGAGCAAACAAAGAGCTCCCCACAAGCACTCTCTGAATTCTCATCAAGATGTATTGTTTTCTTTAAAAATTAAAAAAATGAACTCAACTTGCCCATTGTAATGACATTTATATGCTTGTCCATGACAAAAAACAAATTCCCATGACATTGAAATGGTGAAAATTGGGGCTACATAATGCAGACAAAAGCAAATTTAACAATATTTCAAAATCAATAATATATCAGTATTACTTGTTCTTGAATAGGACAAATAGACATGGAAAACAGCTAATTGGTAACGAAGATGATAACCAGTTAGTCTGACATTAATATCACTCAGCTCCAAGTGTCTTTCAAGTTCATAAAATTATCACTTTCATGTAATTTCATGTATGTCATTTTAAACAAGGAGAAGACAGCATTTTAGTTGTATCAAAGCAAAATTGATCAACATCTTAGAACTGGCTCATAACTGGTGTAAATGTAGTATATTCAGATGTTTTTATCTTATGGTACAGGGCCCAAAAGTGACCTTTTATTTGTGACAACAGATATGCCTACAATAATACCACTGCAAGATCACTAGTATTTGTTTAGGTATGGCATCACAATACAAATATGTCATGTTTGTCTATCAACTTAGACTTCTAATTTTCAATAGGAAATTTGAACTAGTTGCAATAATCATGGGCTCTTCTGTTGAGAAAAGACCTCCTCTTTGACTTCAAAACAGTCCCTTTCAAGTATGTTGGGAGATGTGCAGCAAACACAATTACCAAGCATTGAGGACAAATCAATAAACATCAACTTTCCCAAAATGCAACTACTGTCCTCTTTACAGGAACTTCTAGTAAGCTCATAATTACATGTGATTACTCTCGATAAATTATCTATTTTTGGTTAAAGCAATATCAAGCTTTATCCACTTCCGCTTTTGTGGTTGAACAAATTTAGCGCAAAAAGCTTATTTTAGATTTAAACTTTGAACCTGCATCAGGACAAAAGCACTGTCAATTACACATGCTGCATCGTGATTGGTTAATATGAAAAGTGGGCTGATTAACGTAAGGGGAACGCAGAGCGGCCAGGAGGAACACCCACCACGGAGGAGAAAAGCACTCGCAAAAGGTAAAATAAGTCTTTGCTAAGTATACTTTTGTAACAATTAGAAGGTACTTATTTGGAAATGAGTAAGTTTCAATTGTTTAGGGAACCTTTTGAAGAAAATGGTCCACATACTGTAGCTATATGGCACATAGGCTACCGGTTAGGGTGAAACCGGGACACTTTGCACGTGACCGTAGTGCTTGTGCACGCGCACACGCTTTTTAACATGAACATGTGCCATCCCAGGTCAGACGTAGACACAGACAGTAACTTCATTATTTTGATCATAGGCTCCTCATTCTAAAAAAGATTTTTTGAAGTGTTATTTATTCCAATAACACTAAAATAATTAAAATAATTTATTGAACATTTTGAGCATTAAACACTTCATTTCCTGCATTCTGGTGAATTTTTATGCACATATTTCTACCTTTTTCTGAATCAATGTATGCTGCAAATATCTTTATGTAAAGACAAACATAGATTACAATCCAAATATAAAAACATAATGGAATATATTGAAGTAAGGCTCTCAGGCATTCTGTATTGCTTTAAACTATTTATTCTCCTTTGGATGGACTTTTCTAATTATATCTGAGTCAGCACACATGTAGCCTAGGCATCATTTACTCTTCCCTCCTGTTTTGCTCTTTTGTTGTTAATGTATTTATAAACCCCTGGACTGTAATATTTCAGATGTGTTTGAGCAATGTCCAAAACTTTGTGCACATTCAAAATACAGTATATGTGTTCTCTGTGATTTAGAGGAGTCATGATTTTGAGAAAAATAAAGTTATAATAGGCTATTACAAGAATAAAGTCACTATATTTCAGAAAATAATCTATCGGCTACCTGCACCATTAGTCTGCTGTGCATACGTGATTGCTCTGCTGATACGGTAGAATAGACCTTCTACCAGACACAGAGCCCCGTTTGGGTCTCTGAATGAGACAAAGAGTTTAGCTAGGGAAGTGGCTGTACCATAGGGCTGTACACTGCTCTACATTGGAGGTGGAAAACCGAATCTACTGCAGAAATACACGGAGGACAAACGCAACACATCTGCCGCAGCATGTCGACAGCTGAGCGCGTCCATTATAACCTGAAGCTGCGCTGTAAGCAGTCTGCTTCAGAGCTCCGGTGTCTGAGTCTGAACCGTAGACTGTAAACATCACGTCACAGGAACTTCAAACTAAATCAGTAGTGTTGCGCTCCTAAACTTTGTGTTGATTTATTTATTTATTTTTATTTATTTGATTTATTTGACAGGGACCATGCATATTTATGAACATAGTTGTATAAAAACACCATGTAAATATGCCAGAATTAGTTAAAATAACTACTTTCCATCTGCAGTCCCTAGGCAGGTAACATAAGACTAAAAGAACCAGCAGTCATACAGCGCTCATTCACTACGTTACATTAAAAGGTACACATGGTAGTGACATAGACAAAACAAACAAGCAAAACAAAACAAAAATGCATGATACATGAGACATTATTCTTCCACCGCTATACTGCATTCGATTTACCAGTGAAGTGTATGAATAATGAAATGTGTGACTGTTAAAAATTAGTGCATCTCTGGTTTTCTAGAAGCCACTGTTTTAAATGAGTTTTAAAAGTGTTGAATGTAGGACACTCTTTTATTATGAGAGGCAAACTATTCCAGAGTTTACCTCCCATTATTGACAATATGTTTTGTCCAAAAGTGGTGCGTCTAAATGGTATCACACAGTCCCCTTTTACAGAGGCCCGTGTACTTCCTCCGCTTTCAAGTCTCCGAATGAAGTCACGCAGCGGAGGGGGAGCAAGATCATAAAACACTTTATATATCAAACAAGCATACCTGAAATGTTTAAAATTTTCAAAACTTAAAAATGTATGTCTCTGTAAGATATCGCAATAGTGAAATGACAATGCCTTTTTATCGAAAGTTTTTATGGCTTTCTTAAATAGAGATTCAATGCTTTTAAGAGTAGTTATGCTAGTTAGTGACCAGTTAGTAAAACAATACTCAATATGTGAAAAGATCATAGTATACAGAAACAACTTGGCAGCATTGTTGTCAAGAAATGGCCTAACTTGTTTAAAATTCTGCCAGTTAAATTTAACTTTATTTGCCACCTTTTTCACATGATTTTTGAACATTAGGGTGGAGTCATACATGACTCCTAAATACTTGAATTCATTAACAATATCAAGCTCCTGTCCTCTAAGGAACACATTGGAATGTGTTTTGTTTAGTAAACGCCATACAAACAGTTTTTTTGGTGTTTAGGTAGAGACATGACTTAGTGAGCCAGTCATCAATGTGAACCATAGCAGATGTAAGTGTGGATGATATCTCTTGATAGTTTTTAGCATGTGTAAAGATTACAGCATCATCTGCATACATCTGGACATCAACATTTTTACATGCCTCTGGTAAATCATGTATATACAGTGTAAACAAGATTGGACCAAGTATTGAGCCTTGGGGGACCCCTACTGGACATTCACACAGTGGGGACTTTGAATCATTAATACGAACACATTGCTTTCTGCTGGACAGATATGATTTTATCCAGTTGAGGGCTTGCTCAGAAAAATTAAAATATGTTAATTTAGATAAAAGAACTTTGTGATTAACAGTATCAAAAGCTTGCTTTAGGTCTAAGAAGACAGCACCAACATAAGAACTCTTATCTAAGTATCCTTTAACCTTTTCCAAAAACAAACAGTTAGCTGTTTCTGTCGAGTGATGGGCCCTGAACCCAAATTGCATTGGGTGGAGTGAATTACTGCTTTTATTGAGATGTTGAATCAGTAATTTACCCACCTATTTTTCAGCTATTTTAGAGACAACAGGCAAAATACTGATTGGCCGATAATTTGCCATATCTGATCTTTCACCCGATTTAAAAATGGGTGTGACCACGGCCAACTTCCATGCTGATGGCACAATGGATTGTATTAAGGACTGATTTATCAAATGTGTAATAGGCTGTATAAGGGTATCTCTGTGCCTTTTTAAAAAATTTGTATCAAGGCCATAGATATCCATTGCCTTAGAATTTTTTAAGCCACTGATATTTGCTACTTCCGTTTCAGTTATTTGATGCAGGTGAAAAATAGGCTGTGCATAGTTAATGGTACAAATAGAGTAGCTAGGTGAATTTAAAAGTTGGGTTATTTCAAGAACAGAGTTTAAAAAGAAAGTATTTAATTCTGTAGATATGATAGTTGAATCTGTGACTAGTTTAGTGTTAATTTTCAACTCTAGTTCTTTATTGTTATGATTTTGTTTTCTGCCAATCAGCTTGTTGATGGTTTGCCATATCTTCTTCCCATTTCCTCTTGCCTCTTTAATAGTATCAATGAAAAACTTGGCTTTAGCTTGTCTCAGCCTTTTAATTACTTTGTTTCTTAATGAGGTAAATTTTTGTCGGTCTGTTGTGAGACCTGATTTTAAAGATTGTTTCAGTAAATGATCTCTTTCCTTCATAAGTTTCCTTCACTCTTCATTAAGCCAGGGCAATGTATCCCTGCTTTTCTTTTGGCTCCGCTTTCTGAGGTAGGGCCCTATAGCATTCTTAATTGTTGAGGTGAATTGGTCACAGTCACTCTCCAGGTCTCCTTTAGAGAGGACCCCGTCCCATTCAATCTCTCTCAGTGCTGCGCCAAGGTTTTCCTGTTGACTAGTTGGGACCAATTCAAATTTACATATGGGTGTGACTGAGGAATGAAAACAATGTTTTTTTAGCTTTCTGGCACAGAGAATGATATTGTGATCAGACAGCCCTGTCATTAGATTAAAGGTCTTAGTAATTCTTTCTGGTTTATTTGTGAATAATAAATCTATTTTAGTTTCAGACCGATTAGTTATTCTTGTGGGTTGTTCAATTAGTTGTGTAAGATTAAAATAGTCTGTAATGTTTTTAAGCTTTTTCCTTCCAGCCTTATCACTCCAATTGACATTAAAGTCCCCCATCAATATGACCTCTTTGTTAAAATCCAAATTATGAAGTAGATTTTTTAACTGATCATAAAAGTCAACCTTTGCTAAGGGTTTTCGGTATAGACAGATTGAAGTAAATGCCATTTCCGCTGCAAGTGAAATATTGACACCAACACATTCAATATTAGATTCCCTATGCCATTCAATTTGTTTACATTTGATAGTACTTTTTATGTATAATAAAACTCCCCCTCCCCTCCCATGATCTCTCTTTCCTAAAAACATCATATCCTGGCATGACAATAAGGGCCTCCGGGGAGGAACGAGTTAACCAAGTCTCTGTCAGTCCAAGAAAATCAATATTAGAATTTACAAGCAAGTTTTCCAGTTGTTCGCGTTTGTTTGCCATACTCCGAATATTTAGATGCCCACCAAACAACCCTTTAGCTTTGCATCGAGGGTCCCACACAATTCGAGCCTGATTCAGCGTTTGGAAAAACTTTGCGCTGCGGTGTTTTTTCATCACGGGATTCCTAGATCTGATTGAAGGCATAGTCAATGTTAGGCCTACATCATGACGGTCCGGTATGGTTGGGGACTCACCACTGGAGATGTTAGTATTCCGCTCTTGTAATGAGATGACCTGCTTAACACTGCTGCTGAAGTCCGTCGGGCTCGACACAGCCCTCTGCCGCAGACGCTCCGAGCCAGCGGCCAACGCCAACCCAGTCCGCAGCCCAGGGCCAATGGCTACCAACGGCGCCATCCGAGCGAACCCCGCTAAACCACCGCCAACAAAGGCCCCCATCCGAGCGACCGACATCCACGGCATCACAGCGGGTGAGTGGAAATAGGCCATTGATCGAGTACCGAACGGAGGCTGCCCTGGCAGCGCCAGGGGAGTGTAAGGCAGCGGTAGTCCGGGCCCAGCATTGGCTACGAGCAAGTTGTTGAGGAGAGTTGCAAACAGGGCATTTTGAAAGACGCCGGGTTGTGTTTTCACTGTTGGTTGCGGTCCGGGATTGCGTTCTAAATCACCAGCAAGAAGTAGTAGTATGGGGAGTTGAACGAGCCCATGGCGTGGGTTAGGTGTCATTTCACGCACTGCAGAAGACACCTTTGAGTAGCCATTGTTGTTGAGTTTGGAATACAGCAGGTGTTGGCTGCTGCCAACACAGGTGTTTTCTTTTTTAAAGCAATGTTGCACAGACAGCAACAACAGCATATAGAACTATGATCTAAATGATTTAAAACAAACCTCAAGAACAGCCTTTTTTCATCTTCGTAACATTGCCAAAATTAGGAATATCCTGTCTCAAAACGACGCTGAAAAACTAGTGCATGCATTTGTTACTTCCAGGCTGGACTATTGTAACTCCCTACTGTCTGGTTGCTCAAATAAGTCCCTTAAGACTCTCCAGCTGATCCAGAATGCTGCAGCGCGTGTTCTCACAAGAACTAAGAGAAGAGATCATATTTCTCCTGTATTAGCTTCTCTGCACTGGCTTCCTGTTGAATCCAGGATTGAGTTTAAAATCCTTCTATTGACCTACAAAGCTCTAAATGGTCTAGCACCATCATATCTAGAAGAGCTCCTAATACCTTATTGTCCCACTAGAGCACTGCGCTCCCAGAATGCAGAGTTACTGGTGGTACCTAGAGTCTCTAAAAGTAGAATGGGAGCAAGAGCCTTCAGTTATCAGGCTCCTCTCCTATGGAACCAGCTCCCGATCTGGGTTCGGGGGGCAGAAACTGTAATCGCTTTCAAGAATGAACTTAAAACTCTTCTATTTGATAAAGCTTATAGTTAGGGAGTGAGGAGTTGCAGTGTTCACCTAACTGGCCCACCTGCTTCTCTTCATAATTGTTAGACTAATAATACATAACAAAGTAGAGGGAGACAGGCCAGCCAAGCCCGATCCGGCAGGGGGAGAGTTCTAAGCCTGAAAAAGCTACCTCTCCTTATGACCTGTCTCTCTTAGTTACGCTGTTATAGTTACGCTGTTATAGTTCTAGACTGCCGGGGGACTTCCTTCCTTCCTTTGACACACTGAGCTGCTCTCTCCTCTCCCTTTCTATTACTTTTACTATTACTATTTGTGTGTATCCAGTCCCAGAAATGCTTGTTACTAATCCTAGCTTCTGGGGAGTTTACTCCCCGGAGTCCTTATGTTTTTTCCCCCAGCGTATTTCCTTGGAGAACGTTGGCACCAAGATCCTGGTTCCAGCTGTCGCCGTGGTCCTGCTGCACTCCCTGCCGAGCTCAGCGGTGCCCTGCAATGTCATGCTGCTTCCTGCTGAACCCTGCTGCTTCCTGCTGAACCCTGCTGCCTCCTGCTGAACCCTGCATGAACCCTGCTGCTTCCTGCTGAACCCTGCAGCTTCCCGCTACATCCAGTCACTGTTCCATTATTAATGTGACTATTATTGCCACTGTTCATCACACCCCCAACCGGCCCGTCAGACACCGCCTACCAAGAGCCTGGGTCTGTCCGAGGTTTCTTCCCAAGAGGGAGTTTTTCCTCGCCACTGTCGCACTGCTTGCTCTTGAGGGAATTACTGTAATTGTTGGAATTGTTGGGGCTTTGTAAATTATAGAGTGTGGTCTGGACCTACTCTATCTGTAAAGTGTCTTGAGATAACTCTTGTTATGATTTGATACTATAAATAAAATTGAATTGAATTGAATTGAATTGATCCAGTGATGTAGTGAAAGTTTGGTCTTTGATGGTTTAGACAAACAGCACAAACAACACGCAGCACCTGCCAAGCTACATGCGTGCACGTAGCTTGGCAGGTAAAATGCAAAGCAACAATAAATGTGTTAACTGTATAGCCTACACAGACAGATGTTGTGCTAAATGTGTTAAGAGTTTAGGAAAGTTGTTAAAAGTAGTGAAAAAAGTGTCATAGCGAGTGTTAGTGTATTGGAAGAATTATTTGATTTTGAGACATGATTGCATTGTTTTGGTAGACATAGTGTATTGTGTTAGTGAAATATTGTATTTTGAAAATCAGTGTTGGAGTTTAGTTTACAATGTATGATTTGGAGCATGAAATTAACTGTTTTGCCAATTGTGTGTTGTAGGTGTGTTGGTTTAGGAAAGTTGTTTAAAGTATTGAAAAATTTGTCATAGCGATCGTGAAAAACTGTAAGTTGAACCAGATCTGGTCACAGGTCTCCCTCTCAATCTTCCCTACGCTGCTGATGCCCAACCTAATACTGCTGGCCATGGTAGTGAATGAGTCGCCCGTGCTCAGATACCTAAAATTATACAAAATATAATTAGGCTATAGCACAAAATAAGAATGTTTTCCGACACTGTGTGTGTGTGTGTGTGTGTGTGTGTGTGTGTGTGTGTGTGTGTGTGTGTGTGTGCATCTGTTCAGGATCAATTGCTTAGTGGAAATTGGTGTTCTTCTTTTTTATATGTGGCTCCAGTATCGCTGACATCCTGAAGTGAACTTTAAGTTGATCGGGATAATCCCGCAGCTCCTTGATCAGGAGGTGGAACTCTCGCCGCTCTCTGCTTACTCCAGTATTTTCTTTTCAAGCAGGGAAAATACAACACAATCATCTTCACTGCTTGAAGAATCCATTTTGTAATGGGATGAATGGATTAATTACAGTTTTTCTTCTTCAGATCTTGATTGCTTTGACCTGCTTAAAGAAACTGGGATCTACTTGGTCTTCATCATCACTGTCTCAGCAGAGCAGAAGACACCTCTTGCAAATGTGTTAACCCTTTCTCATTGGATTGACACATTTCCCCCACGCTTTTGCAGAACAGTTAACACGGATGTCATTCAAGCAGTCCAAACTCTGTTACCAAACAGAAAGCATCTGTTCCTAACTAGTAGAAACTACCTACATCAGTATGTTTGACACTCCTACACACAAATCTTCAATTAGCAATCAGTCTGCAGGGTTAGACCATGTGGCCCCATAGATCAGTCTGCAGGGTTAGACCATGTGGCCCCATAGATCAGTGTGCAGGGTTAGACAATGTGGCCCCATAGATCAGTCTGCAGGGTTAGACCATGTGGCCCCATAGATCAGTGTGCAGGGTTAGACAATGTGGCCCCATAGATCAGTCTGCAGGGTTAGACCATGTGGCCCCATAGATCAGTGTGCAGGGTTAGACCATGTGGCCCCATAGATCAGTGTGCAGGGTTAGACCATGTGGCCCCATAGATCAGTGTGCAGGGTTAGACCATGTGGCCCCATTGTCAAGACACAAGAGACTGGGTAGCAATAGAGGCTATTTCTTATACTCTACAGTAATAGATGTTTATACTTTACTGTAATAGATTTTAATTTATTTTCTTAATTTCTCATACTCTCATAGATTTCATTTTGGTTTATATGTATTTTGTATAATATTTACAGTATTTCAGTTTTTAGCCACAGTTTGAAAATAAGAATCAATGGAATCAATCAAATTTGCATCAAAGCATTTCTGATTCTGGATCCAATTATTTGCAAAAAGGCACATTTGACAACAAATGGCTCTGGCATGAAAGCTCCGTACAGAAATAGGCTACAATAGAGATAGATAGGTACACACTAAAAACTCCTGGGTAATTTTGTCAACCCAGTTTCTGGGTTATTTGTGTTGGGTTAAAATTATGGGTTATTATTTCAGAGAGTAACCCATTTTCTGGGTTTTAGGGCTAATATTTTGACCCATTGCCTGGGTTGTTTGGGTTTCTGGGTTATTTTTCAAAGAGTAACCCATGTTTGGGTTATAGGCTGGCTTTCTCTCTCTCTCGCTCTCTCTCTCTACAATGTATTTTTCGGTTAGTTGTCTTGACATCGGACCATCATATTTTCTCCTCTAAACGACACTTTGGCCCCTGGGGCAGGGAGGCGAGGTAAGTATTTTCATCTTACTGATAGTTTGTTGCAGAAAATGTGCTTGTTTAAACCGTGCTTCTAAAATAAACGATCTTATGTTCCATTAGCTAACTTAACTAGCTAGCTAGCTAGCTGAGTAACTGAAGAGTAACTGACATTTACGTTATTTCAAAAGAGTCGTTAATGGAGACATGTCAATGCTGTATCGTTGTTAACTATCTATCTAGCGCTATGTCTGTTTGCACATTCAAATTAACGTTATCTAAGTAAGTAAGTTATCGGTTTTCTTTTTTATTAAGATGTATCTGAGTCACTGTATGCTACATTGGCTGGCTAGCTAGGTTAATGCTACCACACATGTTAGCACGCTAAAACGTAGATAACATTGATTTAGGTCGGTTTAAGAAGATGTTTATGAATAAAACGTTACTAACGATAGCTAATCCACCGACTGTTAGAAATGTACGGACATTATTATTATTGGATATTTTCTTGCTGAAAAGTGAACATGCAGAAAAAGGAGGGAAATTTGTATTCAGCTATCACGTAGCCTATTTTGAATGCTCACGTTTCCATGTTGGATGTATTTTTAATTGTTTGTTAATGTTACTAAAAGTTATGTATTAAGTACTTTATGTAGTTCTTATAGCATTTTTTATTTAGTTTAAATAAAAAATGCTAAAATGTAATGCTGACAAATCGCCGGTTCCCACCCGGGGCTGTGGTGTACCTCTGATTTATACACAACTCCCTGGAAGTTTTCTGTACATTTATTTTTAAGGATGAATATACAGAACAAATTTGTAGAGTAGTTTAAACTCGTTTTTAAAGGAGGGAAATTTGGACAGCCAAGAAAAAAAATCTATTGTTTTTTAAGGTATAACCTTTTACATAAATCAGGCTTTGAATGATATATGAACTAATCCCTAATGTAAAAACCTTAGAAATATAGAGAGGAAGGAAACTTGAAAGTTTGGTGTAACGTTATGTAAGTTCCATACATTTTACAGGTGAATAGTGTAATACATTTTAACAACATGAGACTTCTTCCTTTTTACCGACATTAAGACAATTATTTTCCAGGACTACCAGCGGTACCACAAGGACAGGAAAATACACAGTCCAATGTGTCGAGGGTCAGGTCTTTTATATTTTACCTGGCAAAGGGACAGACTGAATTGTTCAGTTTGCCATTTTAAGGAACATTGATGGCATCCAAAAGTAAGTGTGACTTTCCATGTTAATTATTGTGTGCATTGGTTATGATACACACCCGATGTGAACAGTGACTAACTCAAAGCCTATGTTTCTGCAGATACACAGCCCACCTCCAGTCCCCAGGCAAGACCATCACAACGGCACATTTCTACCTGAGAACCATACAGCAGTTCCTCAAATACTTTCGGGAAACCCTGCCTGCCCAGTCTCACCTGACTGCGATGGATGTGGTGAGCGTGCTGCGCCCCGTCACAAAGTGCATCACAGACACAACCAGGAACGTTGTCCTGCACCAGCTGGCAGTGAAGAGCCACAAGAAGGCCAGGATAATATCCTGCGAGGACCTGAAGCGGTGTCAGGAGGGGGCCACACTGAGGATCCCAGAGCTGCTGGGTAGTGTGCATCCCTCTTTCCAAAATAGTGAAAATAGTCCATCTCCAACAGAAGCCTGCCGTGCATAGTGATGTGTCCTTGTTTGTGTATGTTTCTTCCCCTTCGTGTGCTGAAATACTTTTTCTTCTCTCCTTTCAGACGCCCTGGAGGAGAACCACACACCGTTGCTGCGGTACCGTTTTTACGGCTACTTTGCGGCTTTCACAGCCTCCATTACGATCATTGCCCGGGGGTACTCGGTAACCTCCGGGTTTGCGAGGTCAAAGAGGCCGCAGAGGCGCACAAGCCTGGGGATGAGGGTTTTGTGATCACTGTAAGTATAAACATCTCTCTGTCCTGTTGTCACTGCTTGTGAGTCTGTTGTTTTTGTTAATGTTTCCTCTGAAAGAGCCCGTCCATTTTCTGTTTATTGCAGATCAGGGAACACAAGACTAACAAGTCCTTTGGGGTGGCCCAAATGTTCTTAGAGACTGACGAGTTTCGATGGCTGGAGAGGTGGCTGCAGCTGCGGGTGGCCAGCAAGCGACCGAACCAGCTGGTTTTCTTCACGGCTGGGAAGGGCCCATGCTAAAACTTCTTGCACCACCTGCAGGTAGCGTGGGCGGAGATCCGCCTTAAAGGGTCCCCCAACTTCACTTGACCTGAGGACTGCTGTGTCTGCTTATGTAAGTTCTCCTCAGTCACTTATCTGTTCATGCTGGATTTCATTAAAACTCTGCTGGCTTAACTAACCGTAGCAATCTTTTCTCTTCTACTGTTTTAAGGTCAAGAACAAGCTTCTGTCGGGCAGCAGAAGATGGTGGTCACCTTTATGTGCCACAACGTGGCCACCGCTGCTTCTACGCCCTCAGCCTGAACGTGGTCCAGTCAAAGAGGATGATGGAGTCCTCCTCCAGTTCCAAGACAAAACCCCTGTCCCCTACCAGGAGTCAGGGACCTCAGGACATGGAGGAGGAGAGGGAGTTTATGGCAAGGCTGCAAAATGTAAGTAAAACTCTAAGATATGTACTTTAAAGACTCAGGCCATTTATGTCTGTTACACCAGACCTCACTCTGTGTTTTGTGTTTGTGTTTCCTCAACAGACACCAGAGAAGGCCTGAGAAGTCTCGTGAACACGCCAGTGTGCTTCAACCTAACTTGTGTGGTGGGAAATGTCTTCAGGCACACTGGAAAATAAGTTTTGTTTTTAATACTTTGCTTTTGTATGAGCTGGATTATACAGTACACCAAACGTTTTATGAATTAAACATGGATATTCCATTACTATGGGTTCTTACCGACATTTCAGGACCATTTATGACGGGTCGGGATATTGCCATCCTTGTGTAACCCAGACTAAAAGGTACACAGGCATAGATTCACAAGGGAGTGGAGGGGGGCATTTTATAGCATTAAGATAAGATGCATAGTGATATTAATGCACACAAAAAAAATCTATGGTTTCTATGGGAGAAAAACAAACATTATGTACATTAGCCATGCCCTACAGGAATTGAGATTTTGTACATTGATACATTTTGAAACCACTGCACCACTTCAATAAATGATACATGATGAATGTTCTAATGTCTAAGTTTTACATGAATTAAATACTTTGCACATATATCTATGTGTATGTTGTCAGTCATTGTACATTTAGGTTGAAATTGAGTGATGCTTGACATTGAAATCATATCAAAATATGTCAATACATTTTGACGTCAATGTTTGATGTCATATTGATGTTAAATTGACATCAAATGCTCATTGGGAAGTGTGTGTTTCTTTACTTTTTATATAGAATTTAATTTAATGCAATACAAATGTAAAAGTGCTTAAAGTGTGTAATATAATGTAAAAATGTTTTATTTTCTGAAATAAGGCATACTGGCATAATAACCCAAGTTAGGTTATTTTTGACCCAACTCCTGGGTTAAAAAGGGACCAACTAATTTCTGGGTTATTTCAACCCAGAAAATTGGGTTGTTCTTTTGACCCAGAAGTTGGGTTATTTTAACGAAACATTTGGGTCAGGTATTTAACCCAGAAGTTGGGTTATATTACAGTTTTTCTTGATTGCTTTGATACAGCAGTCAACTCAAACTCCACATTTTCAAAACAGTTAACACACAGGCCAAAACAGTGGCACTCATGGTCAAAATGAAACATTTTGTTTGCAAAAGGCTCTAACGGTGCCAAAACATTTAAAATATGCAACAAAAGCAAATTTTGCATTCAAACAACACAACTTGCAAACAAGTGTATGAGCTATTCCAATCAACCATTACACAGTGGACAACAAAATACATAATACAGCACTCAGTGTGAATCAGTGAACCATTGCTTGTCATTGTAGCCTATTACTGTACGGAGCTTTCATGCCAGTGCCATTTGTTGTCAAATTTGCCTTCTTGCACAGAATTGGATCCAGAATCAGAAATGCTTTGATGCAAATTTTATTGATTCCATTGATTCTTATTTTCAAACTGTGGCTGAAAACTGAAATACTGTAAATATTACACAAAATACATGTAAACCAAAATAAAATCTATTAGAGTATAAGAAATTAAGAAAATAAAAATAAAATATATTGCAGTAAAGTATAAACATCTATTACTGTAGAGTATAAGAAATAGCCACTATTGATACTCAGTCTCTTCTGTCTTGACGATGGGACCACATGGCCTAACCCTGCACACTGATTTATGGGGCCACATGGCCTAACCCTGCAGACTGATCTATGGGACCACATGGCCTAACCCTGCACACTGATCTATGGGGCCACATGGCCTAACCCTGCACACTGATCTATGGGGCCACATGGCCTAACCCTGCTGACTGATTGCTAATTGAAGATTTGTGTGTGGGAGTGTCAAACAGGTGCTTCAGTGATTTCATACTGATGTAGGTAGTTTCTAATAGTTAGGAAAAGATGGTTTCTGTTTGGTTACCATAGGTAAAACAATGGAGTTTGGACTGCTTGAATGACATCCGTGTTAACTGTTCTGCAAAAGCGTGGGGAAAATGTGTCAATCCAATGAGAAAGGGTTAACACATTTGCAAGAGGTGTCTTCTGCTCTGCTGAGACAGTGATGATGAAAACCAAGTGGATCCCAGTTTCTTTAAGCAGGTCAAAGCAATCAAGAAAAACTGTAACTACAGTGTTGGGTTATTTTAACCCAAGATTTGGGTCAAATATTTAACCCAGAAGTTGGGTCAAAAAGAATAACCCAATTTTCTGGGTTGAAATAACCCAGAAATTAGTTGGTCCCTTTTTAACCCAGGAGTTTTTAGTGTGTAGAGATACTTTATTTATCTAGAAGGAAATTAAGGTGTCCAATAGCTTATACACAACATACATCCACATATGACATATGACATCCAAGCACACATACTACATAAATACAAAGAAAGATATCAATAGTGTGCCCTTACAGTAAAGTTTGGTTGTAGCATGTTTAAAGGAGCGGTATGGAAAAAATGCAGAAAGGTGCAATGGTATCATAGTGCAAGATAGCGTCAGTGCAAATTCTATATCGATTCAAGTACAATAGGCAACACAATATATCAAAAATAGAATAATCAATACTTAACGATACATAGACACTAGTAAAAGTTTAAGTTATGTAAAGTTGAAAACTGTCCATACAGACAAAAGGACAGCATGGTGTATTGACCATACATGCAAGCTAGCAAAACATGACAAGCAATGGTGCACTGATTCACACTGAGTGCTGTATTCTGTATTTTGTTGTCCACTGTGTAATGGTTGATTGGAAGAGCTCATACACTTGTTTGCAAGTTGTGTTGTTTGATGGCAAAATTTGCTTTTGTTGCATATTTGAAATGTTTTGGCACAGTTAGAGTCTTTTGCAATCAAAATGTGTCATTTTGACCATGAGTGCCACTGTTTCGGCCTGTATGCTAACTGTTTTGAAAAATGTGGAGTTTGAGTTGACTGCTGCTACAAAGCCATTAAGAAAAACTGTAATACGCATCGGACTCAGTGTGCAAGGTTTTCTTAAAACATGCGATGGAATATGCGGGATATTTATGCGATGAAATTGCGGGACCTTGCAAAAACTGCGGTTTGATGAAAAAGAGAAAAAAAATTGATTCCCCCAACACCCTGCTTTTCGATGATGTTCACGTCGCGTAATTACGTCACTTCAGAATGTTCCCATGACAACAGGGGAGGGCAGGCTGCTCTTGTGTGAAGTAAACACAACATTTTTCAACTTTCTTCTAAGATATATATGTGACTTTTTTGCAATGAAAATGCGGGGATTATGAAATCATGTCTTGTCTGTGTTTCAGGGTGTGGTGTACTACGATGACCACGGTGACCATGGTAACCACAATGACGACGGTAGTAGAAGCTCTGCTTTACCAGCAGCAGGTGTAGTGCCGGTGTTCACAGATAAAGATAGTAACCGGATGGCTTACGTTGGCGTCTCTGAAGACCTGTTTAAAAGCGCCGGACAGGCGCTCTACGACCACGGGCCTTTTGAACTGACCGTTCCACAGGTAAGACCAGCTGAAAAACACCTGACACCTCCTTAAAGGTAACTTTGTGTCTAAGTGACTGTCAGTATTAAGGGAGAATACTGCAGGCAGCAGCGGTGAAACAACGGTACTGATCAATGAGATAGACAGACCGGTTAGGGAGATATCGGAGAAGAAAGATGCTCCTCCTCTCACCACCTCCTCTCTTCTCCCCTAACAGGTTAATTCTGTTGCTAAATTCTTTCTGAACAAAGTGGGATTGTCTGAGGTGAGCAGAAACACCACAAACCGTTTCTATAATAAAGTATGAATATGTTTCAGTTGGTCTCCAATAATCCATATTTGAACACATTATTTTGTGTCTCTTCATGATGCCGTCTTTATAACAACTGAAGGGTCCTGTTGAAGTTCAGCTCACTGGGGTGCCAGTCATCAAAATCAACAAGGATGGAGTATCTGTCAAGGTGGAGGCCATCGCCCAATCTCTAGACAAACCAGATCTTCCCGTGGTGAGCACACTTACACACAACCAGGAACAGTATCACAGTATTTTATATATATATATATATATATATATATATATATATATATATATATATATATACACACACAGTACAGGCCAAAAGTTTGGACACACATTCCCATTCAATGTGTTTCCTTTTTATTTTCATGACTATTTACATTGTAGATTCTCACTGAAGGCGTCAAAACTATGAATGAACACATATGGAATTATGTACTTAACAAAAAGTGTGAAATAACTGAAAACATGTCTTATTTTTAGATTCTTCACACCCTTTGCTTTTTTATTAATAAGAGAAATAATTCCACTAATGAACCCTGACAAAGCACACCTGTGAAGGTAAAACCATTTCAGGTGACTACCTCATGAAGCTCATTGAGAGAACACCAAGGGTTTGCAGAGTTATCAAAAAAAGCAAAGGGTGGCTACTTTGAAGATTATGGCTCAGATTATGGAAAACAACAAGATTAGTTACCATAGTTACGCAGATGACACAGACACACAATTTACATAACCATAATGCCTGGATGCCATAATCCAGTACAAAAATTGACTAAGTGCATTGAACAAATTAATGACTGGATGTGCCAGAATTTTCTTAAATTAAATGAAGAAAAAACGGAGGTGGTTGTTTTTGGACCAAAAGAGGAACGATTAAAAGTCAACACTCAGCTTCAAACGACAATGTTAAAAACAGACAAAGCCAGAAATCTAAACATTACAGCCACATTAAGACAATTACAAAGTCAGCCTATTATCACCTTAAAAATATATCAAGGGTTAAAGGACTTATGTCTCAGCAGGATCTGGAAAAACTTATCCATGCTTTTATCTTCAGTAGACTTGACTACTGTAACGGTGTCTTTACAGGTCTCCCTAAAAACTCAATCAGACAGCTGCAGCTGATTCAGAATGCTGCTGCTCGAGTCCTCACATCACATCACTCCAGTTCTTATGTCTTTATACTGGCTTCCAGTGCCTCAAAAAATAGATTTTAAAATACTTTTACTGGTTTATAAATCACGGTTTAGGGCCAAAATACATTTCTGATCTGCAGTAAACTATGTACCACCCAGACCTCTCAGGTCGTCTGGGACAGCGTTCCGTTTTTATGCTCAACATATCTGGAACAAACGCAACTCTCAGTTCTTTTAAATCAAGGCTGAACGCCTATCTTTTTGATGTTGCATTTCTTTAATTTATTGTACTGCAATGTGAAAAAACTGTGAACATTTTATTTTCATTTCTAACTGCTTTTTAATGTTTTATGTAAAGCACTTTGAATTGCCCTGTTGCTGAAATGTGCTGTATAAATAAAAATAAAGCTGACTTGACATTCACACTCTTTAAAAATCAAACTGTCTGTCTCCCCCAGGAGTGTAAGTTTGGGATAAAGGTCGATTTGAATGGACACCGTCTGATTCTTCAGTATCTAAGCCCCAAGTAAACACACTCACATTTATCACATCATATTGGACAGTGTAGTATTTTATGAGTACTCACTCTGTGTGTGTGTGTGTGTGTGTGCATGTGTGTGTGTGTGTCTGCGTGTGTGTGTCTGTCACTAAAACTTTTTCAGGTGTGAAGCCAAACCTGGAACCAGACTAGGAAAAGCTGCGGTAAGAAAGCGTCTCTGTGTTTACTCTTCTATCCACTAGGGGTTCTGTTTGGGCCAAAGTTACGTCTCATGCTCACTGTCCACAGGGCTGGTCCTTGGCATAGGCCAAATATGCGGGCGCCTAGGACATCCCTTGCTGGAGAGGCGCCACTAGTCGTCCTCCAAAAATAATAATAATAATAATATTAATAATTTGCGGTTCCGATTGGCACCCTCTGCTGCAGCGGCAGGACAGGAAGTGCAACAAGACGACAGAAGTCCAGTTAAACATTTGAACAGACATAGACAAATGTTTGGTCACATGACAATTTTGGCCCAAATGGAACCCCATAGTTTCACCACCAGGGACAGAGTAATAAAACCAGTAATTATTGTACGTGTGTGTGTTGTTTCTGTGCAGGCAGCAATTGCTAAGTCCAAAATTAGAGGGAAGATTAAATCATATATTGAGAGTAAGTACCAATACCTTAAACTCATTTAAAGGTGATACTATACACGTGTGTGTGTGTGTGTGTGTGTGTGTGTGCAGGACTTTAAATTAACACCAGCCAACCCTGAGGGTAAAAATAAACTTTGGTTTGGTGACATTGTGAAGTTTTGGGCAGTTTTGTGTGTTTGTTTGGACTGGAAACGTAATCTTTATCTGGCAACACCATGTGGTGACGTGTCATACGACCATTGGCTACGTGTGTGGTAGCGATTACGAGCCACGCTGAGACAGAGCGGTGCAAAACAAACTAGAGGAGCTGAAATGAAGTAGTAAAGATAGTTAGTTAGTTAGTTAGTTAGTTAGTTAGTTAGTTAGTTAGTTAGGAGCAAAACAAAACAAAGAAAGATATTTTTTGGGAGTTAAGAAACAAAAAGAGGAAGGCTGCACAGGGGACAATGAAGAGTTTGTATGCAACAAACCAGCAGCAGGAACTGTTAGACTCTGAAGAGGAGATTTTAATGATCTGTATCTTCTGTTTACCTTTGATGTATTGTTATAACATGATGGTTTTGAAAGTAAATGTTTATATGTTTAACATGTTAATGTATATCCCAACAATGTCAAGAAACCTGGATGTTTAAAAGGATTCAGTGGGTTTATTTTGGCTAGTGGAGAATCTGATTGGCGCGTAACTTTGAAAATCTACTAGCTGGTGAGCTACTACTGGTGATCGAAAAAGTTAATTTAAAAGTGTGTGTGTGTGTGTGTGTGTGTGTGTGTGTGCGCGTGTGTGTGTGTGTGTGTGTAGACTGGTTTAATGAAGGAGAAGGAATCCAGATTCCTCTCCCTGATGGGCTGGACTTGACTCAGACAAAGATCGACTATCATGATGTGAGTGTTCCTGTAAAACTTCATTATACTACATACTACACTATGATACTGCACTGTGTTATAAAGTTTGGACACACCTTCTCATTCAATGTGTTTCTTTATTTTCATGACTATTTACATTGTAGATTCTTACTGAAGGCATCAAAACTATGAATGAACACATATGGAATTATGTACTTAACAAAAAAGTGTGAAATAACTGAAAACATGTCTTATATTTTAGATTCTTCAAAGTAGCCACCCTTTGCTTTTTTTGATAACTCTGCAAACCCTTGGTGTTCTCTCAATGAGCTTCATGAGGTAGTCACCTGAAATGGTTTTACCTTCACAGCTGTGCTTTGTCAGGGTTCATTAGTGGAATTTTGTCCCTTATTAATAAAAAAGCAAAGGGTGGCTACTTTGAGGAATCTAAAATATAAGACATGTTTTCAGTTATTTCACACTTTTTTGTTAAGTACATAATTCCATATGTGTTCATTCATAGTTTTGATGCCTTCAGTGAGAATATACAATGTAAATAGTCCTGAAAATAAAAAGGAAACACATTGAATGGGAATGTGTGTCCAAACTTTTGGCCTGTATTGTATATTTAGGTTTCTAGTGGCGGCGCCCTCTGGTGGCCGTAGTAGAAACAAACACAGGACAAACAATGTTTGACAAAACTCAGACTCAAAAAGCCATATCACAAAATATCATTTCAGACATTTATTTACTATTTTTATCATATATTACACAACTTTGTGAACTCATTTCAAGCACCGAAACAACTCGTACAACACATCACAAGTTAAAGGAGAATTCTGGCCAATTTTTACGTTAATCTTGGTCGCTATAAATATGCGTGTACTTTCGATTGAAGAAAACCTGACCCGAATCGGTGCATCACGGAGAAGCTGCAGCTACGTGTACGAGCTTCCACTGAGCTAAAACGGCAGTTGTCGGGGCATTATTAAAATGTCTGTGCGACATGAACAGGGCCCTTACGTGACAACAAGATGGTTTTTAACTTGGACATTGTTTAAATTCACCTACCCTGTCTCTATCCAGCTAGCTTGCCCTGTTAGCTGCTAGCTGCCGTCTGTGATAAGTGTGTTTTCAGCCAGGCTGCAGTGAAATTCATCACGCAGCAGTTCCGTGTGTATTTGTAACTCATCCATTTTGTGTGTGATCGATCTGGTGTTGGTGAGTAGGAAGCTTGGCAGCGTTGATTTGTGTGGTAGTTCCCTTAGCCGTGGTAGCAGGCTCGACTGGCATACTTACTTCTGATTTTTCCCCGCCTTCGTCGCCTCCCGCTCCCGAAAACAATCCAGTGAGTGCCCTGTCCTCCAGGTAATTGAGCACTATAGTGGTTATGGCCATATCAGTGACTATGTAACTGCATGGAAATGGGCCAAATGATGTCTGTGTCTTGCACAGTGATAGCGTAAGAGAAGGCTAGCTGTAGTCTTGCGCTGAAGTCCCGGTGTAGCAGGAAAAGGTAAACAGTGTGCAGATCGGTCAGGCCTGCTAGCGCAGCTAAGGGAACTACCACACAAATCAACGCTGCCAAGCCTCCTACTCACCAACACCAGATCGATCACACACAAAATGGATGAGCTACAAATACACACAGAACTGCTGCGTGATGATTATGACAGAGCCTGATTGAACACACTGAACACGGACGGAAGCTAGCAGCTAGGAGAGAGACAGGGTAGGTGAATTTAAACAATGTCTGAGTTGAAAACGCATCTTGTTGTCACGTAAGGGCCCTGTTCATGTTGCACAGACATTTTAATTACATTTTGTGTCTGTTAAGAGGCACAAAGGCACTCTAAAACTGCCGTTTTAGCTCAGTGGAAGCACTCATCATCCGTGTTGCCTACACCGATTCGGGTTGCTTTGTTTTTCAATCAAAAGTACACGCATATTTATAGCGATGTAGATCAACGTAAAAATTGGCTGGAATTCTCCTTTAAGGTTTGTTTTCTAAAAGAGATTTGAGGAATTTCAGAAAGCAAAGATCAACAGCTTTAGCCCCAAATTATCCCTTTATCTCTGGGACAGAAAGCTGAGTCTGTTCTGAACATTTTGATGTGAAACACTCAGAGATCAGTTCTATACAAATACCTTTAAAAGGTGAATTTAAGAAGATGTGAGAAAATGCTCTCTGACCTCAGAGGGTTAATATGTTGTGTGTTTGCAGGGCTACCTGGTGGTCGGGGGGGACCTGACCTTCACTGGGTAGTGATGTCATCCATCTGTCTTCAACCGCTGATCCCGGGGTCGGGTCACGGTGCAGCAGCTTCACTCAGGGACTCCAACTTCTCCTCTTCTGAGCCTCGTTGATTGTCTTTATTATTATTATTATTATTATTATTATTATTATTAGTGGCTGAGCAGCAAAGCTGCGGGACCCTGTTGTTTAGGGGCCGAGCAGTTCAAATGTTTTACTGCATACAGTAGTGTAAACAAATATTGCATACATTTTCCAAACTACATCTTTAATGTTAAAAAAAAAAAAACTGAACGGCGTCCTCATCTACACTATTTCAGTCAATACAGAATAGAGTTAAACATTCGTTTGTGAAAATATATTACAGGCATCTTTATGTTATGTCTGTCTCCTAAGAGCAACGGTGCCGAGAGAATTAAATAGAACTTATATTCATATGTTTACGTTCTAGCGCTGGGTTTATACAGGCAGTAGTCTCTCCTGTCCAGACCCTCCTCCACAGCTCTGCGGAGGAAGGTCTGTCTAGTCCACACAGCATTCTGGGATGGGAGAAAAACGTGCTCTGTTTTATTGGCGGATGCAGCCCCGGTGTCTCTGCTAAATAGTCTCAGGAAGGAACTTGTTTTGGTGGAACATGTGTACGTTCAAAAGTAGTTTTAGTCGTGTAACAGAAAACTCCGATTGGACAGATAGTCTAGCTAGCTGTCTGGATTTACCCTGCAGAGATCTGAGGAGCAGTTAATCATAGTCCTCACAAATCCACCGGAGGTTAGAACGCCAACACAGAGACAGAGGAAGGGGACGGACATCTGGCGGCACCGGAGCTATCCCAGAAGTGAAAGGTCGAGGATATAGACTATACAGGCGAAGAAGTTGACTCTGATGTTGAAGCTGTAAAGCGCAGTGAGACTACATCTATGTGGTTCTGGGGTTTTTCAAAGCAGCGACCAGTGACGACTGCCTCCCTCTCATTCTTAACCAATCCCATAATCCGTCCCGCCCCGGCCCGTACTGACCCAGGTCGTTGTAACTCACAGTGAAATGGACCCTAGTCTACCCGGACCCAACCCGAGTAGATGGAGGAGGGTTACCACCTGGGTCTAACCCTGGTTGAGTCATCGCTGTGAAGGAGCTGTAGGCTACGCTCTGGGCACAGCTAATGAAGCTAAGCTAACCTTTGTTTCACAGACATCTCTATTCAGTCAGAACCAACGTTAAATGTAATAATAATAATAATAATAATAATAATAATAATAATAATAATAATAAGGAAAAGAACTACCAAACATAACAGGGCTGTTGTTGGTGCTCGGTCCCTAATAATAAAGGACATTAAAGACAGAAACAGCTTCTGTGATGATCCTCTTCTTCTATTTTCTGTCTCTCATGTCACTACTGACTTGACATGTCAGACTTTAGCAGCTGTGATACTGTTGTAACAGTACAACAATGTTGTGTTACAAGGTGTGTCCTCCATTCTGCTGTACCACTCCTTATTCTCTCTCTGCAATAAACAGCTTCAGCATTACTGCCTCTCGTGGTTTTATCTGATACACAGCACAGATCTGAGCAGAAACAACCAGTGCCGGCCTGAGCCTTTTGGGGGCCCTAAGCAGAATTTGATTTGGGGGCCCACGTCCCACCACGTGGAGTCACCTGTGCTTGACGATTATTGACACAAATGTCATGTTATAATGTTACATTATAAATGAATACAGTGAGGTTATGTATTGATACAGTGATGGATTATGAACTACTGTCCCCCTGGGCACAGATGCATAAGGACCACCCCCCCTACTCTATTTGTGAAAAGTGGGTGCAAATTTTGAATTTGGTAGATGTGATTTCCTGTATTGTGGTGCATTTTTGGGATGGTCAGCTGGAGAAAGGAAATACCTAAATTTGTTCAGATTCATAGCCTTTTGCTTTTTGACTTATTAAGGTAGTGACTTCACGCAACTACTTGGGCTTCAGGGCCAAACAACATGTTCTATCCCACGGGACTTTATGTTCGAGTAAAATATTACATCTATTTATCTTAATAGGGATGCATATTTACATTTTTTTTCCTGACCAATAGCCCGCCTGTGTTAACTGCTTATTAACCCTTAAAGGAACACGCCGACTTATTGGGAATTTAGCTTATTCACCGTAACCCCCAGAGTTAGACAAGTCGATACATACCCTTCTCATCTCAGTGTGTGCTGTAACGCTGTCTGACGGCTCCAGCATTAGCTTAGCCCAGCACAGATCCTGCAGGTAACTGGTTCCAACTAGCCTACTGCTCCGAATTGTGACAAAAGTGACAAAATAACTCCAACATGTTCCTATTTACATGTTGTGATTTGTAGAGTCACAGCGTGTACAAAAAACAACGTAACATGAGACACAGCCGTCTTCTAACAGTAAACAAACCGGGAACTATATTCTCAGACAGGCTTGCTGCGAGCATATCATTCCGCCCAAGTACTATATTCTTCCGCCTGAGAATATAGTTCCCGCTTTGTTTACAGTTAGAAGGCGGCTGTGTCTCATGTTACGCCGTGACTCTATAA
This sequence comes from Perca flavescens, assembly GCF_004354835.1. NCBI lineage: Eukaryota > Metazoa > Chordata > Actinopteri > Perciformes > Percidae > Perca > Perca flavescens. The sequence continues at coordinate 33,020,395 of NC_041345.1, forward strand.
ATCACAACATGTAAATAGGAACATGTTGGCGTTATTTTGTCACTTATTCGGAGCAGTAGGATTACTGGAACCATTCACCTGCAGGTTCTGTGCTGGCCTGATGCCGCTGGAGCCGTCAGACAGCATTACAGCACACACAGAGATGAGAAGGGTATGTATGGACTAGTCTAACTCTGGGGGATACGGTGAATAAGATAAATTCCCAATAAGTCGGCGTGTTCCTTTAACAATCAGCCGACTAAGTCCAAGTCCACCCTTCTGGGAGAGTTAGCAGCCACAATGTTGCGTGCATTGTTGTTGACACATGCAGCAACTTTCCCAGTCCCCAAGTCTCCACCACATCAATTAGTTTAGCTGCATGGTTAGCTGTGGGTCTGCCTGACATACTCTGTGTTAGTAGGAAGTAGGGCTCGGCGATATGGCCTCAAAAAAATCTGATTCATGATTTAAATCGATTCTTCTCCCCCTACTTAAAATCAATCTGCAGATGACAAATAAATGATAAGATCACACACACACACACACACACACACCCACACACACGGGGCATGTATAGCAATGTGATTATTCATGCCAATTTTATATATTGGTTTGAGTGTTTTCCCTACCATAGTATTGGGGGAGGGGGGGGCTCCGTAAAAGAATGACAAAATTATATTATACTATATATTCAACAACAACTAAACGGATGCATGAGATGAAGCTGTTTTCACACATACAGGTAATTCACTTCTCGTTCCTCAGTAAAAGTTCCTTGCCCCTATTTTCACCAGTTGCTGAGTAACATACATTAACATGCCATGGTCTCATGAATGTAGCATACCTGTAGCAAGCTCCATCATAGTAACTAGCGCTAAAATAAACATCGAAGAGGAGCTCCGTGCTACAAAGCGGCGATTGCTAGTTGTTTAAGCCGCTAATCGGTTGTATCAGCAGCATTTAGTCGATGTGTTGATCTGCAACAGAGTGCCTCAACACCGGGTCCGGTGCTCCATGGTGCTCCGTCAGGTCAGCGTTAGTTCGTGGTTCAGTCATCCGAGAATAGGTGACTGTGAGCCGGGTACAGAGCACCATGAGATGCCAGTCATTTCGGCGGAGATTACGGTTAAGTAAGTAATGAAACGACTAGTTAAGAAAAAAATTTAATATATAATTTAATAATAAGCTGTCGCTGCCAGCAGCTACTTAGTTCGCTTATGCCTCTGGGCGGCTTTGGAAACAACCAATCAGAGCACAGTTTTACCTTCAGTTCAGTTTGAACCAGGAAACTCACAGTGTACATTAATAAACGTATCACTTTTTTTCACATACTACTACTACTACAAACCTCAATTCCAATGAACTTAGGACATTGTGTAAAACAAATAAAAACAGAGTACAATGATTTGCAATTCAGGCAGGCCAGTCTAATACTCTTTTACTATGAAGCCACGCTGTTGTAACACGTGCAGAATATGTCTTAGCATTGTCTACCTGAAATAAACAGGGACGTCCCTGAAAAAAACATTGCTTGGATGGCAGCATATGTTGCTCCAAAACGGGCATTAACATCCCCCCCCCCAAACCATCACAGATGCTGGCTTTTGAACTTATCGCTGATAACAATCTGGATGGTCCTTTTCCTCTTTGGCCTGGAGGACATGACGTCCATGATTTACAAAAACTATTTGAAATGTGGACTCGTCAGACCACAGCACACTTTTCCACTTTGCGTCAGTCCATCTCAGATGAGCTCGGCCCAGGGAAGCCAGAAGTTGATATATGGCTTTGGCTTTGCAAACTTGCAACTTTTAACTTGTAGATGTAGCAGCGAACTGTGTTAACTGACAATGGTTTTCTGAAGTGTTCCTGAGCTCACGTAGCCTCGTGAGACCGTCCTGATCTCACAAGCTCCAGTTTTCCACTCGCAGATCAGTCTTGAGATAGAGAAAATTTGGAGCCGTTAGCCAAACGACCGGGCCAATCAGCGTTGGTTTTGCGGTGGGTTAGGTGGTGATAGACAGATGGTTTATCCAATCAGCTAACCAGTATTTCCGCCCCTTCCCAAAAGTTCTCCAACGGAAAGTTCCCAGATGGATATGCCGAGCAAATGCGAAGCAATCCATCTGGCGGAGTCAGGTTAGAGCTCACGTGGTGGGTGGGTGTCTTTTGTGTGTGGGTGTGTGTATGTGTGTGTCGTTGTGTGAGTGTGTGTCTCTGTGTCTGTGTGTGTTTGTGTTTGTGTGTGTGTGTGTGTGTGTGTGTGTGTGTGTGTGTGTGTGTGGTAATATCATTTACATAACGATCTCGGTTTTTAATGTAGTGCCGCCTGATGGATCGAAGGTCATTCAATGTTGGTTTTGGCCTTGTCTCTTACATGCAGAGATTTCTCCAGATACTCTGGATATTTTGATTAAATTAGGGACTGTAAATGATGAAATCCCTAAATTCTTTGTAATTGTATGTTGAGAAACATTGGGCCTCATTCACCAATATCTTCCTAAGTTTTTCTCTTAAATATGTTCTTAAGAAGGTTCCTAAGAAAAGTCTACGTCGGATTCATGACGTGTTCTTAAACAGCAGATTTGTTCGCACCTGTGTTCTTAGGGTTGATGAATCCCACGTCTTCCTAACTGAAAGCGTGTGCCAGTTGTTCCTAATTAGCATAAAAAAACGCCCCAAAAATTCCCATATAAGGACATGACACTTCCTGTGCACCTCCTGGGAGACAGGTTTTCGGAGATTGTCGGAGCCGCGGTGGAGGAAGTACTGTATCTCAGTAGTTAAATAAAAGTACAAATAACAAGAGACATATCTACTTTAGTAAAAGTAGAAGATGTCCACTACCACAAACAAGGCCTGGCTTTTTAAAAGAAGTTCCTGTCCTAACCATGAAACCGAAATGTGTTGTTAGAATCAGAATGTGGTTGGTTTTATTCATGGATGTATTTTATTTTCTTTAACCATGCAGGTAAGTAAATAAAGTGTGTGAAGCAGCGAACATGGGGAGATGTGAAGAGGTCCAGCCAAATAAATAAGATATGAACGCAGCCTGGCGGAGAGAAATAGATATAGCAACTTTGATTTAAAAACGGGAATAATTAAAAACAAACGTTTTCATTTTCACTTTTACCGGAGGCTGTATTACCGAGGGTCAGCGGCGCTGCGCCCGGGCTCTGCAGCACCGGAGCCGGCTTGGATCAGCGGTGCCCCATATATATACAGTATCTATGGCAACCCATATATACAGTATCTATGGCAACCAAACTTCACTGGTGAGACAAATGTGTGACCGTCAGGAAGACGTTTTGGCGGGGGGGAAACTGATCAGAAAATGTAACGGAACATTGTAGAAATGTAGTGGAGTAGAAAGTATAGATAATTGCTGCAAAATGTAACAAAGTAAAAGTCAAAAGTAGACTATGCACTATTGAGTCTACTTAAGTAAAGTACAGATACGTGAAAAATGTACTTAAGTACAGTTGGATGAATTTGTACTTTGTTACATTCTACCACTGCATTTTGGCCCTATAAATAGCGATCAATCACCAAATAACGCAGGATTTAATCAGTTTAATTGCTGATGTAAATTGCAGTGTTAGTGTTTTTTTTGCATAATATGATTTCTTTTTCAACAAATGATCAGAAATACATTACAGTACAATACTATCATTGTAAACGACTGTAGAATTAAATAAAATGCAGTAAGTAATCATTTGGAGCAAATTGTCATCACTCAAATGTGCGTAAGAGCTTTTCAGTGTTCGTAGATTTTGTTCTTAGCTAAGAACAAATCCAAGTTAAGGAAACATTAGTGAATGCCAGAATCTTCGTAAAAAGTTCGTAAGAAGGGTTAAAGAACACATTTCTTCGTAAGAACGGTTGGTGAATGAGGCCCAATGTTCTTAAACATAATTAAAAAATCTGCCTATTATCACCTTAAAAATATATCAAGGGTTAAAGGCCTTATGTCTCAGCAGGATCTGGAAAAACTTGTCCATGCTTTTATCTTCAGTAGACTTGACTACTGTAACGGTGTCTTTACAGGTCTCCCTAAAAAATCTATCAGACAGCTGCAGCTGATTCAGAACGCTGCTGCTCGAGTCCTCACTAAGACCAAGAAAGTGGATCACATCACTCCAGTACTGAAGTCTCTACACTGGCTTCCAGTGCCTCAAAGAATTGATTTCAAAATACTTTTACTGGTTTATAAATCACTAAACGGTTTAGGGCCAAAATACTTTTCTGATCTGTTACTATGACCCACCCAGACCTCTCAGGTGGTCTGGGACAGGTCTACTTGTTGTCCCCAGAGTCAGAACTAAACAGGGGGAAGCAGCGTTCAGTTTTTATGCTCCACATATCTGGAACAAACTCCCAGAAACCTGTAGGTCCGCTGCAACTCTCAGTTCTTTTAAATCTAAGCTAAAGACCTATCTTTTTGATGTTGCTTTTCTTTAAATAATCTTTTATTAACTTTAATTTCTTATACTGCACTGTAACTTTTATTCTTATACTGCACTATCAATTTTATTCTTGTCTTTTAATGTTTTTAATTTGTTTATTATTGTTTTTTAATTGTTTTCTAACTGCTCTTTAATGTTTTATGTAAAGCACTTTGAATTGCCCTGTTGCTGAAATGTGCTATATAAATAAAGCTGCCTTGCCTTGCCTTAAACAGACTATTTGGGGCCAGCACCCCATCCTTGCGTGTGAGTGACTGAGTCTTTTGGGGAATGCCACTTTTATACCCAATCATGACCAATTAACCTGTTCACCTATGGAAGGTTCCAAACAGGTGTTTTTTGAGCATTCCTCACCTTTCCCAGTCTGTTGTTGCTCCTATCTCAGCTTTTTTTGGAACGTGTTGCAGGCATCATATTCAAAATGAGTGAATATTTGCAAAAAACAATAAAGTTTATCAGTTTGAAGATTAAATATATTGTCTTTGTAGTGTATTCAATTGAATATAGGTTGGGAAGGATTTTCAAATCATTGTATTCTGTTTTTATTTACGTTTTACAAAACGTCCTAACTTCATTGGAATTGGGGTTTTGTACATTTTCCTGATGATACTTACAGACCTTTACTAAAGTAACATTTTCAATGTAGGACTTTAACTTGTAACAGAGAGTTTATACAGTGTGGTGTTTGTACTTTTTCAATCCAGTACCGTGAGCTATTTAAATGAGATGATACATGGTTAAACCTCATTGGCTCTTACCAGTGTATCTCCGTGTGGACTTCGTCTACAGCAATCTCACCAATCGGTCCCAAAACGTCCCAGTTAGAGAGGAGATGACCTAAACATATTCTTTATAAATCTCTCCAATCATTCCCTGAAAGAACCAAGCAGGTCTGTGTTGTTGCACCGTCCACATCTTCTTCTACACATGATATTTTCGTGAAGAGAACGGAGTTTGAGAACGGAGCGAAAGCTTTTTCCTGGAAATGTTCTTCTGTTGACCGAGACTAAGTACATCCCAAACACATGCTGTCAACCGACAAGAAATAATGTGCATCTTACACAGAAGTAGTTGAAATGATTATTTATTGAATGTACTGCATTACTGTCGTTACAGTAATACTATAATACTATATTAATAATGCAGTAAAAGTCCTTTAGTAAAAAAAAAAGATTAATCAGATGCTATGGAGCTAGAACAGTGACAGTAACCTGTGGTATTGAAAATAAAAATAGGCATTGAAACAACAAATATTGGCACTGAAAAATGTTGAGCTGAAATATAAAAACACAAACATGAAAAGGTTATAATCTCACAATGCTATTTTATTTCACTTTGACATTTGTTTGCATTATGATAGGTTTTTCAGTGTCAATCTACATTTTTTCTTGATGTCTGTCTTTTTTCAGTGACAGTTTTTTTTTCTTTCTATAGAAACCACAACTGCTAAAGACGAAGAATTTTGTATTTAAAAACAAATAGTAGCTGTTTCTCTTCTTCTCCTGGTAATTCTGGTATGATTTAATACAGGAGGCAGTGTTGCAGTTGGTGGACACGGCTTCACTTGGAAGCTCACTGTGCCTCATGTGAAAGTCAGATTGCCTCCCTAAGAACATTGGGCCTCATTCACCAAATGCTAGGATTAGACTTCTTACAAAGAAATGTGTTCTTAAACCCCACTTATGCACTTTTTACGAAGATTCTGACATTCACTAATGTTTTCTTAACTTGGATTTGTTCTTAGCTAAAAACAAAATGCATCATGCATCCGTTTACTTCTGTTATCATCCACGAGGTTATGTCTTTATTAACACATTAAATATTAGAAATACTGTATGGCCAAACGTAGACGAGACAAGTCTGAGACAAACAAAATTAACAAGATAATTGCTTTGTATCACTTCCAATTTACTTTACTCACTGGTCCGTCCACTTTTCTCACTCTGAGCTCTGTTGGTTGAGCATGTTGGAGACAGTACTACTATTGCCGTTGTAATGCAGTATGTTGGAAGGTAAAATTGTTGCTGATTTTTTCAGTTTGTCCTTTTTGCTACTTCCTAAAATGGCCCACTCACTTTTGTACTGGCCCGCCCAAAATACTATTTGCACTTTTTTCTCGTTTATGACGATTGTACATTTATTATTCTATCATTTTATGGCGTTGCGCTTTGTTTTCATTTTACTATATTATGTTTTAGTAGACCTGTATGCTCAGGAAGTTTCTGTTGCATTGCATATTCTAAATGAGATTAAATCCAGATTCTGTGTTTACTGTTTCCACAGTTCCTCCTCCAGCAAGTGTGGAAATAACCACAGAACATCTGCGTTTATATTTTGATCTGAATATACTTTCAAAGTTCAGTTTTATCTTCATAGAGAAAATCTCCAGCAGACAGAAAGTGGAGCTGAGATCTCTTGTGGACAACTTTCTCTGAGCAGAGGTAAAAACTTTACAGTCTGAGGCCCTGTTTACACAATGACGCTCACGGATGAAAACAAAAAACTTTTTTATCGGATGTGCCTTTCGTTTATACGGTGATGGCCACTGACTTTAGACTAACGCCACTGACTTTAGACTATCACCACTGACTTTAGACTAGCACCACTGACTTTAGACTAGTGCCACTGACTTTAGACTATCACCACTGACTTTAGACTAGCACCACTGACTTTAGACTAGCACAACTGACTTTAGACTAACGCCACTGACTTTAGACTAGCACCACTGACTTTAGACTAGCGCCACTGACTTTAGACTAACGCCACTGACTTTAGACTAGCACAACTGACTTTAGACTAACGCCACTGACTTTAGACTAGCGCCACTGACTTTAGACTAACGCCACTGACTTTAGACTAGCGCCACTGACTTTAGACTAGCGCCACTGACTTTAGACTAGCACCACTGACTTTAGACTAGCGCCACTGACTTTAGACTAGCGCCACTGACTTTAGACTAGTACCACTGACTTTAGACTAGCACCACTGACTTTAGACTAGCGCCACTGACTTTAGACTAGCGCCACTGACTTTAGACTAGCGCCACTGACTTTAGACTAACGCCACTGACTTTAGACTAACGCCACTGACTTTAGACTAGCGCCACTGACTTTAGACTAGCACCACTGACTTTAGACTAGCACCACTGACTTTAGACTAACGCCACTGACTTTAGACTAGCACCACTGACTTTAGACTAGCACCACTGACTTTAGACTAGCGCCACTGACTTTAGACTAACGCCACTGACTTTAAACTAGCACCACTGACTTTAGACTAGCACCACTGACTTTAGACTAGCACCACTGACTTTAGACTAACACCACTGACTTTAGACTAGCACCACTGACTTTAGACCAGGTTTTTCCTGGTCTGTGGTGGAATTGTTTTCTTAAACTGCAAAATAGCACCAGGGAACGTTTGCGCCTGAACACGCCTCCTCTTTTTGCTGAACGGCCCCTGGGAGCGCAAGTTCATTCCCTAATTTACCGACATGAGTCTGTGGAGGGAAAAGTCTGCTGTGCATCGGATGAAAAATAGGAATGATACATGTGTCGGTGTACAAAGACAATATAGGGCCCTCAGAGTTCAGTTCTAACGTTGAAAAGAAAATTATGGAGGATATATTTATTCATAATTCAAATTGAAAATCCAAAAGAAAATGAAGTGAGATCAAATAAAAATATTATTTTATTACGCTACTAGGAAAAATCATGCCATTATTGAATTTAAACAAGAAAAAGGAAAGTGAAAAAGCAAAGTTGAAATGTAAAATGACCATTTTAAAATTTAAAGTGACAATGAAAAAGTCAAATGTAAAATGCAAAGCTTCAATATAAATGCCTGAACTGAAATCTTTGAAATATTTTATTGATTGAAAATTGCAAAGGAAATAATAAAAGAGAATCTGTGTATGGTTTGTTCATTCATTATTTGGTTTTCAAACCAAAACAGAAAAACCAAAAAATTTTATGTTTTCTTCGTTTTTATGTATTAAAAACCAGAACAGAAAAACAGAAAAACCAAAACACAAAAACCATGTGTTTTTTCTTTGGTTTTTCTGTTTTAAAAACCAGAACGGAAAAACACACACATGATATTCTCTTTCTGTTTGTCATTCTAAAACCAAAACGGGAAAATGGAAAATCCCAGAAAATCCGCCCTTTGATATGGCTCTGGCATTTATTGGCCAGGCGTCCATGCCTACGCAAGGTAACGTAACCCCCTGACCAATCCGCAATCCTAACCTTAACCACTTGAGGTCAAATGCCTAACCAACCAATCAAGCTGCTTCGTAGGGCGGGTCTTGGGGTGACGATAGTGGGATTTGTAATTTCGCGGGCCACTCTAGACTAACGTTAACGTTACCAGGCTGCACAGCAATTATTTCAGTAGCTAGAAGCTAGCGAGTAGCGATAAAGGATGGCTCTAGAGATGTACACAGAGTACATACACAAATTATTTGAGAGTGGGAAAACACACAAACAAATCTCCACCGCCCTACAGCGCGTCGGTGCCTCACGGTGCTCGGTCATGACCGTGAGGCGGTTTTGCGCAGAGCACAATTTGAAGAGGAGGAACGTCATCTCAAACGAGGAGTTGGAGTTAGCAGTTATGTCTGCAATCAACCAGGTATGTATTCTTTACTTTGTGGCTATTTTGTTGAATTATTATTAAGGCTGGTTTTGGGGTATTTGACATGTTCTCGTTCTCATTGAGTATAAGAACTTAGACTGTATAAAATAGTAGCCTATAAAACACACGCATTTGGTCTCGAACTCACACTCACATGTATATTGTAGCCCTCACTTTCTCGTCTTTATATGATTAATTTAGACGAGAATTCAGTAGAAAACAATGCCCGTGACTTTTGTAAGGCCAAGTTAGCTAGACGCTAACCTCCCTCACACACCAACCCACACACAGTAGCTAGGCCTACCTTGATTGTTCTGATTCAGAATGAATGCCATAGAATATCAATCTAAAGTTAATCTACTTCAACAGACGGGTCCATCCTTTGGGCGAAAATTTATGACAGGGTACCTGTCCGCGATTGGTGTGCAGAGTTGGGAACATTTTAAGAGACGTTCATCAGCCATACAACGAAATGCAAAGAAACGTAAGTAATGTTATATGTTCGGAAATTAACATTTTAAAAAACGTATTGAAGTGGAGGCCTATATCTTAACTTCCTCTTTTTATTAAGGGTGCCCGTAATCTGAACCCCATCCCCTACCACGCTGAAAACATGGGTCATAAACTGCATATGGACCAGAACGAAAAGCTGGGAATGTTTGGCGTGACACATGTAGTTGCAGCGGATGGCTTCAGTAGCAAAATTGTGGCAAATTCTACCATGCCAGTGAAGAACAACTTATGCATATATGATAAAGTGTACAAGTGAGTAGGCAACCTGAAAGCAAATTATATTGCCATACTGTCTTGTAAGGCTCATCCAAGTGAATGTCTCTGTGCTAGATGCTTAACATTTCATTTAGTGTGATTCATTGTACTTCAATACCACCATCTGGACGTGTCATAGGCTATATATTGATGCATGTTATTACTTTTTAGACATGCAGTATTGACCCATGGGATGTGGGACCAAGTGAGGGTTGACCATGGGAAGGAGTTTTATTTATCACTGTACATGCAGGAAATCCTGTCTGGGCACAGACATAATCTCAACCGGCAGCCCTACATCCAGTCCACATCGTCCATGGCAAGTGTAATTCTGTTACAAATTCAAGGCAACAGTCTGTGCATTTTAGTTCCAACCTGATAACCTACCTGGTGATGTCATTTAGAAAAATAAAAGTAAAATAACATCTTGTAGACTGCAACTGAGCTGCATCTCAGCATCTTCACTTATTTTCCCTATATGTCATGTTCATAACAGAACTTAAGAGTGGAACGGATTTGGCCGAGGAATACCTAATGTCCTAGCTGCAGGAGGATGCCCAGCAAAAATATCTGAGGCCCTTCTACCCAGTGCAACTGCTGTGGCAGACAGGTACGAGCAGGACTTTGGATCCTCACTCACCAGGGATCCGATCTTTGGTGTGGACCCGTTTCGAACAGAGGAAGACAGGAACCAGGCTGAAGACGATTTTGCAGTGGCCTATCCTGACACATCAGTTATTTTTGACCGTGTCGTCAACAAAGACTTTAGTTATTTCAATGATGCCTTTTTCTGTCTTTTAAATATAACTGAGAGATATATGTAAAGGAAAATGGTCCTCTTATGTGAGCTTACAGTCATGTGAAAAAATTAGGACACCCATGCTAAATATGACTAAAAAGAGGAATAAAAAAAAATCATCTTTTGGAAATTGATCTTAATGCTTAATTAAAAAATCCAATCTTTAAGGACACCAATTATCTTTGTGAATGAATAATGTATCGTAAATAAATAAATGTTCTTCCTTAAAATACAGGGGACAGTACACCCCTATGTTAAATTGCCATAGAGGCAGGCAGATTATTATTTTTAAAGGCCAGTTATTTCATGGATCAAGGCTACTATGCATCCTGATAAAGTTCCCTTGGCCTTTGGAATTAAAATAACCCCCACATCATCACATACCCTTCACCATACCTAGAGATTGGCATGGTTTTATTTCAGTTACCCTAATAGCTGGTTTGATTTGCATTGAGAGATGATTTTATGGAAAGTATCCCATGCCAATCTTTAGGTATGGTGAAGGGTATGTGATGATGTGGGGGTATGGTGAAGGGTATGTGATGATGTGGGGGTATGGTGAAGGGTATGTGATGATGTGGGGGTATGGTGAAGGGTATGTGATGATGGGGGGTATGGTGAAGGGTATGTGATGATGTGGGGGTATGGTGAAGGGTATGTGATGATGTGGGGGTATGGTGAAGGGTATGTGATGATGTGGGGGTATGGTGAAGGGTATGTGATGATGTGGGGGGGCTATTTTAATTCCAAATGCCAAGGGAACTTCATCAGGATGCATAGTATTCTGGATCCATGAAATAACTGGCCTTTAAGAATAAATATCTGTCTTCCTCTATGAGAATTTAACATAGGGGTGTACTCACTTATGCGCCCTACATTTAATATTTACGATACATTATTCATTCACAAAGGTAATTTGTGTCCTTAAAGGTTGGATTTTTACTGATTTTTTTTTTTTAATTAAGGCATTAAGATCAATTTCAATTTCAGCCCATGGGCCCACCACCTGTGGGAGGAACCGTTGGGGTCGGGTGCGATGCCACATGGGTGGCAGTGAAGGTCAGGGGCCTCGACGGACCAGACCCGGGCGGCAGGCGCTGGCTCTGGGGCGTGGAGCGTCACCTCTCTGTGGGGAAGGGCCGGAACTGGTGCGGGAGGTGGGCGCTACCGGTTAGATCTGGTGGGGCTTACCTCTACGCACAGTCTCGGTTCTGGAACCATACTCCTGGATAGGGGTTGGACTCTTTTCTTCTCCGGAGTTGCCCAGGGTGTGAGGCGCCGGGCGGGTGTGGGGATACTCACAAGCCCCGGCTGGCGCCCGCTGTGTTGGGTTACCCGGTGGGCGAGGAGGTCGCCTCCCCCTGCGGGTTGTGGGGGAAAACTCTGACTGTTGTTTGTGCATATGCACCAAACAGGAGTTCGGAGTATTCGGCCTTCTTGGAGACCTTGACTGGAGTCCTGCATGGGGCTCCAGTGGGGGACTCCATTGTTCTGCTGGGGGACTTCAACGCACACGTGGGCAATGATGGAGACACCTGGAGGCGTGATTGGGAGGAACGGCCTCCCTGATCTAAACCAGAGTGGTTGTTTGTTGTTGGACTTCTGTGCTAGTCATGGATTGTCTATAACGAACACCATGTTCGAACATAGGGATGCTCATAAGTGTACCTGGTACCAGAGCACCCTAGGGCCGAAGGTCAATGATCGATTTCATAATCGTTTCATCTGATCTGAGGCCGTATGTTTTGGACACTCGGGTGAAGAGAGGGGCAGAGCTGTCAACCGATCACCATCTGGTGGTGAGTTGGGTCAGGGGTGGGGAAGACTCTGGACAGACCTGGTAAGCCCAAACGTGTAGTGCGGGTAAATTGGGAACGTCTGGAGGAGGCCCCTGTCCGACAGACTTTCAACTCACACCTCCGGGCGGAGCTTTTCGTGCATCCCTGTGGAGGCTGGGGGCATTGAACCCGAGTGGACAATGTTCAAAGTTTCCATTGCTGAAGCTGCGGCGAGGAGTTGTGGTCTTAGGGTCTTAGGTGCCTCAAGGGGCGGTAACCCACGAACACCGTGGTGGACACCGGTGGTCAGGGAAGCCGTCCGACTGAAGAAGGAGTCTTTCCGGGATATGTTATCCCGGAGGACTCGGAGGCAGTTGCAGGGTACCGAAGGGCCCGAAGGGCTGCAGCCTCTGCCGTGAAAGAGGCAAAGCAGCGGGTGTGGGAGAAGTTTGGAGAAGATATGGAGAAGGACTTTCGGTCGGCACCAAAGTGCTTCTGGAAAACTGTTCGCCACCTCAGGAGGGGGGGGGGAACCATCCAAGCTGTGTACAGTAAGGATGGGACACTGTTGACCTCAACTGAGGAGGTAATAGGGCGGTGGAAGGAGCACTTTGAGGAACTCCTGAATCCGACTAATCGCCCTCTATGTTAGAGGCAGAGCTGGAGGATAACGGGGATTGTCGTCGATTTCCCAGGCGGAAGTCACTGATGTAGTCAAACAACTACACAGTGGCAAAGCCCGGGATTGATGAGATCCGTCCAGAAATGCTCAAGGCTCTGGGTGTGGAGGGGCTGTCCTGGTTGACACGCCTCTTCAACATTGCGTGGAAGTCTGGGACGGTGCCAAAGGAGTGGCAGACTGGGGTGGTGGTTCCCCTTTTTAAAAAGGGGGACCAGAGGGTGTGTGCCAATTATAGGGGTATCACACTTCTCAGCCTCCCTGGTAAAGTCTACTCCAAGGTGCTGGAAAGGAGGGTTCGGCCGATAGTCGAACCTCGGGTTGAGGAGGAACAATGCGGATTCCGTCCTGGTCGTGGAACAACGGACCAGCTCTTCACTCTCGCAAGGATCCTGGAGGGAGCCTGGGAGTATGCCCAACCGGTCTACATGTGTTTTGTGGATTTGGAGAAGGCGTATGACCGGGTCCCCGGAGATACTGTGGGAGGTGCTGCGGGAGTATGGGGTGAGGGGTCTCTACTCAGGGCCATCCAATCTCTGTATGACCAAAGTGAGAGCTGTGTCCGGGTTCTCGATAGTAAGTCGGACTCGTTTCAGGTGAGGGTTGGCCTCCGCCAGGGCTGCGCTTTTGTCACCAATCCTGTTTGTAATATTTATGGACAGGATATCGAGGCGTGGTCGGGGTGGGGAGGGTTGCAGTTTGGTGGGCTGGGGATCTCATCGCTGCTCTTTGCAGATGATGTGGTCCTGATGGCATCATCGGCCTGCGACCTTCAGCACTCACTGGATCGGGTTCGCAACCGAGTGTGAAGCGGTTGGGATGAGGATCAGCACCTCTAAATCGGAGGCCATGGTTCTCAGCAGGAAACCGATGGAATGCCTTCTCCAGGTAGGGAATGAGTCCTTACCCCAAGTGAAGGAGTTCAAGTACCTTGGGGTTTTGTTCGCGAGTGAGGGGACAATGGAGCGGGAGATTGGTCAGAGAATCGGGCGCAGCGGGTGCGGTATTGCATTCAATCTATCGCACCGTTGACGAAAAGAGAGCTGAGCCAGAAGGCAAAGCTCTCGATCTACCGTCAGTTTTCGTTCCTACCCTCACCTATGGTCATGAAGGCTGGGTCATGACCGAAAGAACGAGATCCAGGGTACAAGCGGCCGAAATGGGTTTCCTCAGGAGGGTGGCTGGCGTCTCCCTTAGAGATAGGGTGAGAAGCTCAGTCATCCGTGAGGAGCTCGGAGTAGAGCCGCTGCTCGCTGCGTCGAAAGGAGCCAGTTGAGGTGGTTCGGGCATCTGGTAAGGATGCCCCTGGGCGCCTCCCTGGGGAGGTGTTCAGGCACGTCCAGCTGGGAGGAGGCCTCGGGAAGACCCAGGACTAGGTGGAGGGATTATATCTCCAACCTGGCCTGGGAACGCTCGGGATCCCCAGTCGGAGCTGGTTAATGTGGTTCGGGAAAGGGAAGTTTGGGGTCCCCTGCTGGAGCTGCTCCCCAGGACCCGACACGGATAAGCGGACGAAGATGGATGGATGGATGGATGGATTAAGATCAATTTCCAAAAGATGATTTTTTTTTTTTTAACTCCTCTTCTAGTCAACTTTGGCATGGGTGTCCTAATTTTTTCACGACTGTATATGTGGCATCATGATTATGTTCAGGGAAAATGTTGGCATCAAATCCTATTAGTTCAGAGGAGACAAGAAGTATTGTTGTTTATTGTCTCTGCTTCGCATGAGAACCACTACTTGGTTTGTCTTTCAATCTCTTTCTTGTACAGAAAACAATTCTCAGTCTAAACCACGTGTCAACCTTAAGGCCTGTGGGCCAAACCCAGCCCCTCGCAGATTTTGATTTGGCCTGCAAATCAATTTAGGTTCACAATACATTTTGGCCCGCCTAGTTGTGCGCCACCGTTTTCAAACTGTAATTACCTGACACTCAAAGCAGAATTTGACAGATTTGCCGACTTTGAGACTAAGAAATTCTCCCAGAAGCAGAACGTTTTCATATTCAGGCTGTGAAACAGGTTGCCGTTAGTCAGCTGTGTGGTAGCCTGCTTTTAAAATGTTTATCATTATTTTGCTTGATTTGCCAAACTCTATGATGGCTAAGTTACTTTTTTTGGGCTTTATGTCGACAAAACTAACTGTGTGTAAGTGGGACGTGCAATAATACAGTCAAAGATATTTTACTTTTTTCAAAATAATATGTCAATAAACTACATGTCTGTCCCTTGATGTGATTATTTGCCAGTGTGGCCCTTAGTGAAGTTGAGTTTGACATCCCTGGTCTAAACCATCCGACAATTCCACCAACTGAAAAATGCATTTGTCTGTCTGTCCAACTAGAGAAAAGGAACAAAATAATCCACAAAGTCAACCTTGTCCTCTAACCTTGATTTGCAAGTCAATGAAATCTGAGAGCTGCAAGTCCTCCCAAGTTATAGCCACTTTTTAGCTGCAACATATACTATGTTGTTTATGGTAATCAAGTGAACCGAACAAGTGAGCCAAAAGGAATATTTGTATTTATTTGTTCAGCTGAAAAAAATATTAAACAGTAACAGATACAATGTGTGAAGTAAATTTTGTTTTAATTTCGGCAAGTAATAAACGAGATAACTAATGTATAAACTGATTAAGACAGAAGAAGTTGCAGTGCAGCTAGTGCCTAATCCAGGCCCACCACAGTGCCCGTGAATGTTAAACGTGACCGTGAATGGCTGGCCCTCCACATTTTGTGTAAAAAGTAAATAATTACTATTGAACAACACCTCATATTTCACATCTTTGAAAGATGTTCCTGAGTATTACTATACCGTATGTATCAGTAATGCATGTTCTGATATAGCATATGATTCCCATTTACAACATTACCTGTTAATCTCATATGTTAAAAAGAACATCACATATAATGTATTAACTGATTAAGTAAGGAGAAGCTGCAGTGCAGCTAGTGCCTCATCCAGGCCCACCACAGAGTGCCCGTGAACGTCAAAGGCCGGCCCTCTACACTTTGGGCAGTACCCTTGGTTTTGCTTCCATTGATCCACACAACCCCTGCAGCCCAGGAGGCTTCTGCAGCACTCGGCAAAAACGGGGTCCTTCATCAGATCTACAATTTAGATAAAGTGTAAAATGTAGAAGTAATTACTATTCAACAACACATCTTATTTCACATCTTTCAAAGATGTTCCTGAGTATTGGTCACTATACAGTATATATATCAGTAATGCATATTCTGATATAGAATATGATTCCCATTTACAACATTAGCTGTTAATGTTGTCATATGTTAAAAGAATGATCAGCTATGCTGCAGGATGAAGAGTTTGGTTCCAAAACGCTGTATCTCCATTTTTTAAAACATTAATAAGTCATCTGTATTTTAGGTAATATCATTAAAATTGCAGTTGTGTTATTTTGATTGAGTACAGATAAATCAAATAACAATAACTCAATTACAGTTCGACTAAAATAAAAAATAAAAATTGTTGTAGCAGGGGATGTAGAGGATGTAGCATTTTGGAGCCAAACTATTCAATTTTGTTAGGATTTTCTTGTATGTATTACTGGTACATACCTGTACAGATAATACAAGTGAAGGCGCTCTTTATGACGTCTATCTGTCTCCGACTCAGCGGTGGTGTCACCGGGTTGTCCTGGATGAATTTTGTTAAGTTTTTTAGAATGCTGGACACCACCTCCAGGTTTTCTCGCAGTTCGTCATGTGTGTCCTCATTTCGACTGAAAATAAATAAATAAATATATATATTGTTACGACCCCACCTCTGCAGTGCAGGGGAGGTTCCTCCTACAGAAAAGAGGAGGGTCGTTAGTGATTGGAGCCACCTGGGCTCAGTGTATTTAAGCTGTTGCTAACCACTCTGTTTATATATGTGTGTATATATATATATATATATATATATATATATATATATATATATATACATAATATATAATATATATATATTATGTATATACATATATACATAATACATAATATATATGTATATATATATATACATAATATTAGTGAGGGATAACGTATGTAATGGCAGACATTATTGGAAAATATGTCCTAACAGGGTACTTTGGTCTTGCTTCGACCTGAAGGAACTTATTTTTCAATGATTAGACTAACACTAAAGCAGCATAAAGCTGGCACATCCAGTTTATATTTTATCAAACACTATGTTGCACTTAGATTGTTAAAGTACCTTTCCCGTCTTCTTTTGCTGTTTCGCAGCAGCTCGAACTGTGCCTCCGGTACTGCAAAAACTTTTCTGGCATGCTGCTTCCAGAATGCAGAACCTGTGTTGATAACATATTTAATGATTGAATGCATGTAAACAATTTTACCACAAGACAATATGACATGGAATGCTAGTCTGTACCTCTCGTTCCCTCAGAGTCCACAATCTGATTGCCATGGTTGTCAATTAGGACAACTGTCTCCTCCTGGCCCAAAGCTTCTACCACCTTGGCTGTTATGGCTGGCACTGAGGCCTCAAAGTCTGAAAAGTTTACTGTGACTGCCCTAGAAGTTTGAGGTCTCCCGTCAACAACGTCCGCAATCAGGACATTCCTGAGAACAAATACAGTCAAAGGAATTTGGGATAATTTATACTGCCAGAGACATTATCACAAGTCGGTTATTTTTTGGGAGATAGTTACATTTTAATAACCTGTGTTATGAGATAGTGTACCGTCCACGTCACGCTTACCCCGTCCCCACCCGAGATATTGGCTTTCTTGGGACAGAATCTAGGTTACCCTCCATCTATTAACTAAATATCTTCCTGGTCTGGCAGTACCACTATGTGTTCCGGCCCTCTCCTATAGGCCTACTTACCTCTGCATCATTTTCGGTCTGGGAGCAGACAAGGTGGTTGCCGTCGCCGAGGCAAACGGGGCTGAGGCAAATGGAGCACTGCCAGGGCGGCGAAAGGTGAAACGATTGTTGCTTTGGCGGCTCCCTTCTTCCGCACCCTCTCCGTGCACTTCAAAATGTCCACCAGACCTCATATCCATGTATTCAAAAACCCCTCCAGATGGCAATATAACTTGGTTGTGGTCATCTGTGAGGAACACTGTCGGTGCACGAACCTGAAATATAACCCTACATCAATTGACAATTCAACCAAGCAAAAATACTGTCCAGAGTAGATGCTATGTATGAAAAGGTGAGGTAACTAGCTAGAATAAAAAGGTTCAATATCCTTATGGGAATTAAATTAGCTAGGTGTTATTTGGTCAGGTTCAGTTTTGGTTTGGAAAAGTGGAAAGTGTTCTATTTTACAGTAAGTTTGCCTGGAATTGTGCCACGGCGTGTGGGTATTTTGTTAGCTTGTTGGTCTAGCTAGCTAGCTAGGTGTAGAAATCCTATAAGCTAGCTAGCAGCTACACTGCCAGAAGGTAACAATATATTCAGATAAGTAACTAGCAAACGTTAAATAAAAAAGCCTTACCTGGAAAATCATTCCGATTTTTTATGATGTTAGGTCTTCTGCCTTGAACCCAAGACGTCAGCTTCCCCGAAATAAAATAAACGTTTCCATTTTCTGCTTTGCTCTCAGGTGGGAGATAAAACTGCGTCTGAGTGGGTGCGCGGAGGAGCAGATGAAACTGGGTCTGATAGTGGGCGGGCTCACATCTCCTAGATGACCAACCATTATTATAGTCATTAGAAACAGAAAGAGAATATTGTTTTTTGTGTTTTTCAGTTTTTTCGTTCTGGTTTTTAAAACAGAAAAACCAAAGAAAAAACACATGGTTTTTGTGTTTTGGTTTTTCTGTTTTTCTGTTTTTCTGTTCTGGTTTTTAATACATAAAAACGAAGAAAACATAAAATGTTTTGGTTTTTCTGTTTTGGTTTGAAAACCAAATAATGAATGAACGAACCATACACGGATTAAAGAGAAACATTTTCAAAATGTGAAATGCAAAAGCTTAAATGTAAATACTTATATTAAAATCTCAAATAGAAAAAGTCTTTGCACTTTATAATTTTCAATTTTCAATTTTATGTTTGAATTTTACATTTGGCAATTACCTTTGACATTTAAGATTCTCCTTTCCATTTGGATTTAGCATTTGGCATTTCAAAAGCGTATGTAAAAGAGGAGGCATGGCTCAAAGGTTGGTGGGAGGGTCTGAAACGGAACGGGTGCAGAGGCACCTTAGGGACAGCAGGGGGAGCTACTGCTGGGAAGCCCACTGTCTGAATCTACTACAGTGACAACAGAGCAGGTTGAGGGGGCGGGGCTGTAGGGAGGACTGTTATTTATAAGGCAATGGCTTCACCTTGGGGAACCAGGACTACAAAGGAGCATTAACAACTCCACGCAGTTCCCTATCGGTCTGACAGCGAGAAAGCAGCAGACAGTACAGCAGGTAAAAGGGTTCCTTATGCGACTACTTAACATTATCGGCTGTTATTTTCTTGCATGCATAACTAATTAAATTGATACCATGGCAACTTGCTATGGAGCTAGAACAGTGACAGTAACCTGTGGTATTGAAAATAAAAATTGGCATTGAAAAAAAAAATATTGGCACTGAAAAATGTTGCTGAAATATAAAAACACAAACATGAAAAAGTTATAATCTCACAATGCTATTTTATTTCCCTTTGACATTTGTTTGCATTATGATAGGTTTTTCAATGTCAATCTACATTTTTTCTTGATGTCTGTCTTTTTTCAGTGACAGTTTTTTTTTCTTTCTATAGAAACCACACCTGCTAAAGACTGTAGTGTTCTTGGTTTAAGGAAGAATTTTGTATTTAAAAAAAACAAACAGTAGCTTTCCAAAAAGGGCCTGTTTCTCTTCTTCTCTTGGTAATTCTGGTATGATTTAATACAGGAGGCAGTGTTGCAGTTGGTGGACACGACTTCACTTGAAAGCTCACATTGCCTCCCTAAGAACATTGGGCCTCATTCACCAAATGCTAGGATTAGACTTCTTACAAAGAAATGTGTTCTTAAACCCCACTTATGCACTTTTTACGAAGATTCTGACATTCACTAATGTTTTCTTATCTTGGATTTGTTCTTAGCTAACAACAAAATCTAAGAACACTCAAGAGCATTCTTACGCACATTTCAGTGATGACAATTTGCTCCAAATAATTGGTTACTACATTTTATTTCATTCTACAGACAGAAGCTGTTTCCATCCACACGTTTTTATCCGAATTAAGTGATATCGAATGAAAAATGCCTTATGGAAACAGTAAAATCCGATTGAATTTCATGAATATCGACTCAAAGAAAATATGTTCGGTCTCATCGGATTTTCTCTTGATCGATATACGGCTTATGCGATAAGATGGACACGTTATTTGCCGAATAAATAATGAATTGCGATTAAGTTTTAGGTCATTTTATGATTGCAACCCGCAATAAAACGAAGAAGAAGTTTCAGTTCATTTCCGCCCAGTATTTCCGCTCTGTTTGCAAAACAAAAACAGATGTAAGTGGACAAAGGAGGAGACACAATACTTTTTTAATTTAATTTACCAGAAAAATATAACGGCTATTTTAGATAGCAAAAATCTAAGAAACGCCATCATTTATCAGGAGCTCGCGAAGGAAATGACCAACAGTTAAGACAGGGACATTAAACGCTTAACGCGAAAAAGCTTAATGTGGTTTAATGTGTCTAAACAACGATCAATCATCACCAGATTTATCATGGTTATATCTTGTCATTAACACTTAAGCCTGTAAAAAACTAAATCGAAATCCAACGATTATAGAAGTTATCTCACGTTAATGTTTTCTTCTTCATTGGCCCTATGGCGAGGAAAAAGCTTAACGTGGTTTAATGTACCTAAACAATGATCAATGATTACCAAATTTCTCTCTCATATTGCTCCTCATAACCACTGAAAACTTTTAAAAACTCGAACCCAAAGTCCAGTTATTATGGACATTATCTGACATTAAGCGTTTCTGCTTCATTAGAGCCTATGGAAAAAGCTTAACGTGGTTGAATGTACCTAAACAATGATCAATTATCACCAAATTTCTCTCTCATATTACCCCTCATAACCACGGAAAACTGTCAAAAAATCGAACCCAAAATCCTATTATTATGGACGTTATCTGACATAAAGCGTTTCTGCTTCACAGCAGGGCAGCGGAGCGGCTGGGGGTTGACTCTCCACGGTTCTCATTGGCTTTATAAGTCCTAATGTGACAAAGTTTAATGTGGTTTAATGTACCTAAACAACGATCAATCATCACCAAAAAAATCCTCTTCTATATTGCTCATCATAACCACTTAAACCGGTCAAATCTAACCCAATGTCCAAATATTATGGACTATGATGAAGACAACATTAACTCACCAATAACTTCTATAATCGTTGGATTTTGATTGAATTTTTTTGACAGGCTATGACCATGATACATCTGGTGATGACTGATCGTTGTTTAGATATTAAACCACGTTAAGCTTTTTCACGTTAAGCGTTTTAGAATGTCCCTTACGACAAGCCGTGGGACGTCCTGCGGAGTAAATGGAAGGCGCTCAAACAGCGATACACGGCTCAAAAAAGAGAGTTGTCTCTCAGCGGTGCCGGAGGAAAAATATAAGGCAAGTTCCACCTTTTTGATGAGCTGGATCAGATCCTCGACCAAAGGCCCATCGTAGCTTAGCTTGGCTTCTAATATTAACAACAACTACTACTTTTGTCTAGCAAAACTTTGTTCGCACAAGTTCGCTCGAATCTTGTGCGATTCAGTGCAAAAATGAAAGGAAACACCTTAAAATGTCTCAAATCAATTCAATATACCAATTTAATCGCAAAACAGCATGTGACGTTATTACGCAAGAGGTTTTTATTCGCTTTAAAGCTGTTGGATGGAAACACACTTTCACCAGCTTTATTCGCATGAGTTTTTTTACCGAACTTCAGATAATTCGATTGACAAGTGGATGGAAACTTAGCTTGAGATTCAGTACTTCCTCCACCGAAGAAGACGTGGGATTCATCAATCCTAAGAACACAGGTGCGAACAATTCTGCTGTTTAAGAACACGTCATGAATCCAACGTAGACTTTTCTTAGGAACTTTCCTTTGAACATATTTAAGAGAAAACTTAAGAAGATATTGGTGAATGAGGCCCATAGTTAGAATGGGCACAGGATTCCCTACATTTTGACATGAAAGTATTGTAAGAAGAGTTAAAACTGTGGATGGTATCACAAGGTAGAGATGTTCCGATACCGATACCAGTATCGGTATCGGCTCCGATATTGCCTAAAACTCTGGTATCGGTATCGGGAAGTACTGGAGTTTATGCACCGATCCGATACCACGTAATAAAGCCCTAAAGAAAATCTACGTTAAAGTAGTTTATTTATGTTCTTTTTCCGTTATAACTGACTGTCAAACTGGAGAATAAAAGAAAGTTCTGGGGCATTCATTGTTTGTGTTTGTTCATGTTTCACAAAGTTTAACCTGAGCCAGACAGACAACAAAGATAGAAATCATATCACATCCATACAGGGATAGTAGTATACAGCTGTTAAAACATAATGAAATATATGACACTCTGGTATCGGATCGGTACTCGGTATGGGCCGATACGCAAGTTCAGGTATCGGGATCGGTATCGGGAAGCAAAAAAGTGGTATCGGGCCATCTCTATCACAAGGTAAAGAGAATTTTGCTTCTGCCTCTTTCCACTCTGTCAGTTGGGCCCGGCCCTCTGAGTCCGAACATTCCATCCCATACACACTAATGTAAAAATGGCAGAAAGGCATTTTTTCTAAGCCTCAAAGAAGACTGAATATTTTAAAAAGTACTCATGGGATTTGAAAGTTGAATACCAACCCTGAATGTACGAAAAATGTGGATTGTTTTAAAGTTTGAATGGAGTTTCTTTGTGAATGTATGAATGAGTAACTAGCATTTGAATATGTATGAAAATGTATGAAAATGTGTTAACTTTGAATATTCAGTCTATCTGCTTTAATGGGGCAAAAAAAAAAAAAGCTAAACGTTGAATATCTCAGAAATTATTAATGGCTATATTATAAATAGTAGCACACCATTCTGAATCGAGCTGAACATTTTAATGTTTGAATGTAGTTTCTATGTTACTTCAGCATTCACACCAATAAGTATGGGGGATACTAGTCACTGAATAACTACAACTTATGGATTTCATAAATGCTTTTTCCACTTGAAATCACTCCCCCACTTTTTTTCCGTTATCTGGATTTTCATTTTTCCATGTGTTAGTTTCTTTCCTGGTGCAGCTGGTCAGGGGAACATCACCATCACTCTGCACAGTCATCACAACATCATCATCAACAGCAGACACAAACTGGACCGCATCTCTCTGAGCCACGGTAAAAACTTGACTGTCTACAGGTTTGAGATTCTGGGCCCTATTTTAACCATCTAAGCACACGGCGTGAAGAGCCTGGCGCAGGTGCGTTTAGGGCGCGTACGAATCCAATTTTGCTAGTTTGACAGTGGTAAAAAAGGTCTGTGTGCCGGGTGCATGGTTCAAAAGGGTTGTACTTAGTGTCTTCATTAATCATAGGTGTGTTTTGGGTGTAACATTCAATAAACCAATCAGAGATCATCTCCCATTCCCTTTAAATGCCAGGCGCGTTTGGACCTTGGAGCATTGCTAATATGATGGAGGATTTGTACCATAATATATTTATTTGTAATCTTCTGCATGTGTGTGCGTGCTGCTGCGCGTCCCTTTTTTTATTAATGCGCCTATAGGCAGTGCATTAGTTTCATTAGTTCCATTCACTTCCCGCTGCCTCAAGATAGCAATACGCCAAGAATGCACCTGAACACCCCTCCCTGTAAGACCAGCATGGCCATGGGCCACAGATGGCGCAGGTGCATTTATTGTTTAAACGATGGTCTCAAGCAAAGACACTTGCATTCGGCTTTGCGCTGCACCGGGTACAAGATAGTCACTGACTGGAATCCTCAGCTGATCTGAAGTCTGTAACCTGTTTGCAGTAATGAAAGAAGAATGCAGAGCCTCAAGGAAGCAATAACCCACTTTAAAGATACTTCATTACAGGAACAGAACTGCATTTTAATCCTAGTTAATGCAAAGTTTCAATGAAAGTAGAAACGGTGTTCTAAGATCATTTGTATGAAAACGTTCACTGTTTGTGTGTTGCAGCGTTCCACAGAAAACTACAACCTCCATCTTTGATCTGATCCTGAAAATAAGAAGATGGGTGATGCGCAGAGCAGAATGGAGAATTTCAGGAATCAAATCAAAGACGGTCCAGATCTGAGAGTCAACACGACCATTGTGATGTTCACCGGTGTTTCATCTTCAGACAATCTGACACAACACTACAAGAAGAGGAAAATGGAGGGGGGCCGGTTAGCTACAGGCTTGTTCAAGAGCCTGCTGGAGATAGTGGGCGACTTCACCCCAGCTCCTGCACTGGCGGGCCTCGGAACAATGGCCATCTCCATCATCATCGACTCGTTTTACCCCAGTCTGCCTGAGGAAAGCACGAAGGATGCTCTGCGGAGCGTGTTTGCCGAGGAGAAGGCCTCCGAGGTCTGGGATCAGATCGACGAGTGCCTGAAGAGATGCGTGATGCACATCAACAACAACAACAACAACTACGAACTGGTGACTGACATCAGACGGATCGAGGTCCAGCTGAGCACCGCCCTCACCAAGCTGAAGAACTCCATGGTGAAGGACGGCCACATGTCGTCTCAGGCTCTGAAGGCCTGGGTGAACGGGGCAGCCTTCCATGTCCAGATGCTGATTCACCTGGTGAGACTCAGAGGGATTCAAACCTGCGACCCTGTGGAGAGACTCCTCTCGACTTACCTGGGAGACCTGGACACGCTGTTCAAAGAGCACAGGGAAATGGTCGAGGGGAAGTGCCATAATCTCCGAGCCCCTTCTCGTCTGGTGGATGAAGAGTCAAATGTGTATCGCATAGCTCATGCCAGCCATGATGAATACTTTGATGTTTATTATAATCACAGATACATGAGCCAGAAGTATAACATTGAGCATTACTTCAGTGATGTAAAACAGAACCTGCAGACGCTGGTTAATCAGAGAGGATACTTAAAGGTGGACTGAAAGAGGCCGATACATCTGAAGAGATGAACAGGCATTTTCATCTTCATGGTCTTTGATCTGATGACACATAGCTGAAGAATTACACTGATGCAGTGCATTTAATAAGTCATCATTATAAATACTTTGTTATGATGATTTTACATTTATTATTCTATTGTTTTATGGCATTGTGCTGTGTTATGACCTGACTCAGTTTCTGAGTTTATAAAGAGGGGGGGCCGGGGGGGCATTTTCTCGTGATGATTTGATTGCCCTCAACATACAATTTATGTTAATTTTTTGATTTATTGTTTGAGTTTTTGACATCTCATTGCAGAACACACGCACACAGACACACACGCACAGAGACACTGTTTGAGTTTCATGCTCATTTCTTTTCTGAGTTTATAACAGATGTGTATTTAGCTTCTTTAGAAGCATTCACACACATTTTCTCGTCATGTTTTGATTGTCCTTAACGCACGCAATTTATCTTCATGTTTGATTTATTGTTAATGAGTTTTTGCCATCTCATTGCAGAATGCACTCACATAAACACGCACACAGACACACACATACACACACACTCACACCCCACGGAGACACACACACATACACAAACACACACACAAACACACACACACACACACACACCTCACAGAGACACACACACACACACACACACATAGACACACATTCGCACTCGCTCACTCAGATGCACACAGAAACGGGCAACGAATAAACTGAAATTAATCTTCCATCTGTTAATAAATGCTCTGCTGTAACTGCCAATCTGCTGACTGGATCTTATTTCATGTTGAACATGTGATATTAAACCATGCCTCAGTTCAGTTCACATTCTTTTGAACCTATATAGCCACTTTACAGTTTTTTACAATCACTTTGCTACTAATTTCAGAACCGTGATGTCATTTTTCAAAACTCTAGACACAAAACTCAAAACGGTCATCACTTGTAACACAGGCTGTCCAATGTTCAAAACATTGCATTGTGTATTCATATCTTTAAAGAAATATTGCACTTGCACAATCATTGGTTCAAAAAACTAATTTATTGTGAAATACCATTGAAACGTTACTTTAGATCACCCACACACAAGCTACCCATAGTTTCTCTGGGTCATCGTTCTTACAATCATTAAATATTGTAGTACAAAATAGGTGATACATGTTTCATTATGGTACTAAATGTAAATACATCCCTGTAAAAATACTGCAGTAATAGAGAGAATACTACAGACACAGTGGAATCATTGAACAAAATCTGAAATGTATTGATGAAAAACAATACAGTACGATCACAACATAGATTGATTTGAATCAAAGCAAAAATAAATAGCTACAAAACAGAAAAGAAAAGACAGTACTGTAAAACATCAAATGCAGTGTTCCTCAACTTGCCTGTACTGTAAAAAGCAAAACAAAGAAGTGATTACTGTATTCTACATCTTCATCTACTCTGTCTTGTGGATTTGGCCACAGGTTCTCATCTACATCGGAATTAGCCAAACATTTTGGAAAAAACCTTCAGGTATGGCGAACAATGTGGTACGAGTATATGTATGTATATGTATATGTATATGTATATATACATTATATATAAAATATATATCATCAGTAACGAGTTGGCAGAATTGGACAAGCAATTCCAAGGGTCTGCATGCATACAGTGCAGTACTGTCGATACTGTAAATAGTCTCAAAGGTGGTACATGGGGCCATAGAAACAGTTTCTGATAAACAGTAGTATATTACAGTAAAGGTAGTACATGGGGCCATAGAAACAGTTTCTGATAAACAGTAGTACATTACAGTAAAGGTAGTACATGGGGCCATAGAAACAGTTTCTGATAAACAGTAGTATATTACAGTAAAGGTAGTACATGGGGCCATAGAAACAGTTTCTGATAAACAGTAGTATATTACAGTAAAGGTAGTACATGGGGCCATAGAAACAGTTTCTGATAAACAGTAGTACATTACAGTAAAGTTAGTACATGGGACCATAGAAACAGTTTCTGATAAACAGTAGTATATTACAGTAAAGGTAGTACATGGGACCATAGAAACAGTGTCTGATAAACAGTAGTGCATTACAGTAAAGGTAGTACATGGGATCATAGAAACAGTGTATGATAAATAGTAATACATTACAGTAAAGAATGATGATGACATATTACATCCATAGATCATGTAGTCTAATTGGTTCATGCTCAACACTAATTGGTGACAATGAATCTTGTTATCTTGAAACTTTCATGATCTAAACATGGAATATTTTTTGTCTGTTTCCATACAACTATGCATTAAGAGTAATGCAACAGTTACTTATCATTTTGAGTAGTTGTATCAATTGATAGTTAGATTATTATAATGAAATGAATAGACAATCATCTGAACTGTAATGTGTGAATTGCTTTTTGAAATAGTAGTACTTTGATGTTAAGTTGTGTCATATTGAACAGGTGATCTTGGTTAAATTATCAAATGATCTTTGGTTTATGTGGATTGTATCCAAGCAACTGAAACAAGTGTTAAACAAATATTTTGATCATTGGTTGTGACTTTTGTGTCTAGAGTTTTGAAAAATGACGTCAAGGTTCTGAAATTTGTGCCAAAGTGATTGTAAAAAACTGTAAAATGCTCCTCCTCCCACAATACTTTCAGCTAGAGACTCCAAATAAACTTCAGACGACAAGATATTGAGATATCAAATTGTGTTTCAGTTATCACTATTTGAGTTTCATGCTCATTTCTTTTCGGATTTTATAACAGATGTGTATTTAGCTTCTTTAGAGTGATAGCTTTTCAGCATTCACACACATTTTCATAAGTGCAACATGTATTTTTTTTGTATCGTTATCTTCTCAGTAAAGGTGCAGTCGGAAGAGAAGTGCTTTTAGCCTGCGGTGGACGATGACTTTCAGCTGTCCTCTGATGTCAACGAGAACCTTGTTCCACCATTTAGGATCCAGGACAGCAGACGGGATTCTGTTATTTCAGGATTTCTGTCCATGAAACCACGAAAACATGAAACTATCCAGCGCTTGAGAAGAAAAGAAGATGAGAGAAATCTCTGAAAAAACACATAACACTAGCACCACTGACGAGAGTCCAGGGGAGGCAGAGAGTCACTGGGACACAGGGAACAGAGAGCACTGGGACACAGGGAACAGAGAGTATAGAGGGCACTCGGGGGGAAACAGAGGGCCGGTGAGGCCTGGGGGAAACAGAGGACCTGAGGGGCCACTCGGGGAAGGGAACACAGAGGGGCTACTCGGGACAGGGAACACAGAGGGGCCACTCGGGATGAGGGACAGAGAGGCCTCGGCAACAGGGGACTGAGAGGCCTCGGCAACTGGGGACTGAGAGGCCTCGCCAACCGGGGACTGAAGGCAGCAACGAAGGCAGGAGCCTTCTGGCGGCCGGCGACGAAGGCAGAAACCTTCTGGCCACTGGCGACGAAGGCAGGAGCCCTCTGGCGGCCGGCGATGAAGCAGCATCCTTCAGGCGGCCATCGCCCAGGCGAATGCTCTCTGGCAGCCAAACGACGACGAGGGCAGCTCCCCTCGGTCGGTCTGACCGAAGTCGGTCTGACTGCTGACAGGACACGAGGGGCAGAAGTCGGTCTGACTGCCGACAGGACCCGAGGGGCAGGAGTCGGCCTGACCGCCGATAGGACCCGAGGGGCAGAAGTCGGCCTGACCGCCGACAGTACCTGAGGGGCAGGAGTTGGTCTGACCGACACAGGCAAAGTCTCTTTGGGACAGGACAAAGGCAAAGTCTTTGGGGCAGTCTCGAGGTCGGTCTCAGGGGCGCCGGAGACCGGCAAAGTCTCAGGGGTAGTCCCAGGGTCGCCGGAGACCGGCAAAGTCTCAGGGGCGGTCTCAGGGGCAGTCTCAGAGGAGACCAGCAAGTTCACTAGGGAAGTCTCCCAGGCAGCCTCAGGGGCGCCGGAAACCGGCAAAGTCTCAGGGGCGGTTATAGCCAGTTCACGGGGACTGGACCCCAGCCAGGATTCAGGGGGGCAGCTAGCCAGCCGGGGATCTGGAAGGCTATTCAGTCGGGGATCTGGGATACAGGACAACCTGGGGACACTAGGGAACTCAGGGACACTAAAAAACTCGGGAACGCTAGGAAACTCGGGAATGCTAGGAAACTCAGGAACGCTCTGGGACACTAGGAAGCTCGGGGACACCGGAAAACTCTGTGACAATGGAAAGCTCGGGGAAGCTGGGCTGTGCTGGGATACTGGGCAGCTTGGGGACACTGGAGAGGCTGCTAGCCAGCCGGGGTTCAGGAAGGCTGCTAGCCAGCCTAGATTCAGGGGGGTTGCTAGCCAGCAGGGAATTTGAGAGGCTGCTAGCCAGCCAAGGATCAGGGAGGCTGCTAGCTAGCCTGGGCTCTGGAAGGCTGCTACCTAGACTGGATTCAGGGGGGGCCGCTAGCTAGCCTGGGCTCAGAGAGGCTGCTAGCAAGCCGGGGCTCAGGAACGCTGTTAGCTAGCCTGGATTCAGGGGGGCTGCCAGCTAGCGGGGAATCTGGGAGGCTGCTAGCCAGCCGGGGCTCAGGAAGGCTGCTAGCTAGCCTGGATTCAGGGAGGTTGCTAGCTAGCCGGAGATTAGGGAGGCTGCTAGCTAGCCCGGGGTCAGGAGAGCTGCACGCCAGCCCAGGATAAGGAGAGCTGCACGTCAGCCCAGGTTCAGGAGAGCTGTAGTCAGCCCAGGGTCAGGAGAGCTGTAGTCAGCCCAGGGTCAGGAGAGCTGAAGTCAGCCCAGGGTCAGGAGATATGCACGCCAGCCTGGGGTCAGGAGAGCTGCACGCCAGCCCGGGATCAGGAGAGCTGTAGTCAGCCCAGGGTCAGGAGAGCTGCACGTCAGCCCGGGGTCAGGAGAGCTGCACGCCAGCCCGGGAAAAGAAGGGTTGCACGTCAGCTCGAGAACAGAAGGGTTGACAGGCCCGGAATATGGGAGGCTGAATTCCTGCTCCACTTCCTCCCATCGAACCAACATAAGCTGCCAGGCTGTTTTTGAAAGGATAATGTATTATTTTTCTGCTGCGCTTTTCTGAGGGGCTTGGGATGCTCACGAAAATTGTCACACATGTCAGAACTGGCAAAAATTGAAAAGTTGTGCAGTGATTGGGCTCAGGGGCGTGGCCAGCGCCCCCTAACACACGCCATGGTTCGAAAAAAAAGTTTCTGTGATGTTCACGAATTTTGGTGGGAATATGTTACTTATCTTTTCCGGAACACATAAAATTTTTTTGAAAATTTTTTACCTGACGGGATGTCGGCCATCTTGGAGTTTGTGCGTTCATTTTCATTTTACAAACAGGTTTGACCTACTTTGTAGCCACGTTCAAAGTAGTAATTATTTTTGAGAGTTAATTTGTGGTTGGGCGTGACATGGTGGCCGGTCATCGTCTCTTGCCGCTTTAATTTATCTTCCCGTCTGGTTTCAGCACTCTCACCTCCTCGTGGTTCTTCTTGAGGAAGATGAGTTCCTCCCTCAGACCTTCGATCTGCATCTCCAGGTCAGATCTTGCCAGAGTCAGCTGGTCCAGGACTCTCTTCAGCCCGGCGATGTCTGCCTCCACCGACTGACGCATGGCCAGCTCGTGCTCGTACCTGAAAACACAAACACAAGAATGGGTTCCAGAAACTCAGCTGAGTGTTGACGATGTCTGGACGATAAAGGAAACTAAGTCTCACTTGACTCTGAAGTTGTCGCTGGCCAGCCGGGCGTTGTCGATGGCGAGGAGAAGGCCAGCGTTTCCACGAGCAGCGGAGTTGATCTGAAAAGTTCAAAAAGTTAGGAACTTCAACATTTTATTTTAGACATTTATTAGACATGTATCTATTTTATTCATATGCTACACTAGTTTTGTGAAGCTAAGGCTTTTACATGAGTAAAGATGTAAATGTTTTCACAAGAGATTTGAGGAAATCCAAAAAGCAAACAACTATTCAGCTTTAGGGCCAAATTGTCTCTTTACACATTGCTCTAGGATAAATTGGGGCATCAATATTAAAAAATATACCCTGATGCAAGAAAGACAGGGAAGAGAGCTTGGGACACTTGTAATTTGCCTCTCTGTGTATAGTTATGCATTATTGGCCAAATAATCTTTTTGGTCAGGTTGAAGCGCTGCCAACACTGGTGGCAGAGGAGGAGGAGAAGGAGACCTTGGAGACACGGATTCACGTCCCTCCGGCTCCTCCGTACACGCTGCCGGCCCCCATGCTGCCGATACGGCGGGGGGAGGAGGAGGAAGAGGAGGAGGACATGAGGCTGCTGCGGCTGGAGAAGGAGGTCTTGGTTGAGGGTCGGCTCTGAGCGGAGAGTGAAGAGCTGCTGGGACCGAGGCTCCTTTTATGTTTAGGGGACGGGGTGGACGCAGCTGGGGGAGGGATGCCAGACTCGCCAGGTGGGTCCAACATGAAGCCCCGGGGCACATATAGTAAACTGGTCAGAGCTGAACAGGCGAGGTCCAGCAGGTTGGGGCGGTCTGCAGCTGAAGGGAAGCTAGGGACTCTTCACTTACATTCTGACTCCTTCTCTCATGTCTCTCTGCAAAAAAATTCTTTAATTAAACAAAGAAAAGACTGAAAGAGTTCTCTTCGGCAATGAAAAAGGTAGAGTCAATACTTACTTTGATTCTAGAGGACTAAAAAACCAGAGCTGCGAAGATTAATCGATTAGTTGTCAACTATTAAATGAATCTCCAACTTTTTAGATAATCTATTAATCAGTTTGAGTCATTTTTTTTATGTAAAAACAGGTGTGATGTCAGCTTCATAAATGTGAATATGTTTCTAGTTTCCTGTCTCCTCTGGGACAGGAAACTGAAGATCTTTACATTGTGGACAAAACAAGACATTTGAGGATGTGGCGTAGCCACGGGTGTGCCCGGGGTGTGCCGGTGCCACCCAGAGTAGCACCTAAAAATCAGAAGCAGAATTATTTTTTACAAAAATGTTTTTTTCTAATCTCCGGATATTGTTGTTTAATACAATAATTTAAACACTAAATTGTCACATTGTCCGATACGGAGCACAGGAGGAGGGGATAGCCTGACTGCTGGGAATACAGGATAGCATCAAATACCCTAGCATTAGATAACTGCAGAACACAGTGTAAATAACTACATATCTGTCTTTAATACTGTGCATATATCATCAAATGTCAAAGTCTGGAAATACAGTCGTTAAGCTCTCGCCTTGTTACCCTTAATGTCCTCGTCATCAGTCCCAACTTTAATACTTTTTGTGACAAAACCTGCATGAAGAAAAGTGTGTTTGCCCGTTACACTTTCATCTTCAGATTGTATCCTCCTTCCCAGTCACCAGTCAGTCCACACGGAGTCCCGAGGAACAGACATCCAGTCGGACAACAAATGCCTCACAGCTCACAGCTCTGCCCTCAGGCGAGACAATTAAGAAACTACTCAAGAAATGACAGGTATGTTGAGATGTTATCACAGGTGAGGGGTGTTGTTCAGCCCGACACACAACTATTATTTTTTACTGTCTCTCTGCAAAAAATTTTCTTTAATTAAACAAAGAAAAGACTGAAGTAGTTCTCTTCGGCAATGAAAAAGGAAGGGTCAATACTACAGAGCCGCGAAGATTAATCGATTAGGTGTCAACTATTGAACTCATCTCCAACTATTTAGATAATCTTTTAATCAGTTTAAACCAGTTTTTAATGAGAAAAAAGGTAAACTTGTGTGATGACAGCTTCATAAATGTTCTAGTTTATTTTCTCCTCTGGGACAGGAAACTGAAGATCTTTACATTGTGGACAAAACAAGACATTTGAGGATGTGGCGTAGCCACAGCTGTGCCAGGGGTGCCGGTGCCACCCAGAGTGGCACCTAAAAATCAAAATATCATTCATACAGTAAGTCCATGGATTGTGTAAAACAGGTCATGTTTTGTTACTCTCTGTGTGAAGAGTCTGATGCTGTCGGAGCTCACCTGATGGATGGAGGAGCAGGAATGGAGCCTGACCTGTCGGCTCCTCCTCCTTCCCTGGAGGACCTGACAGTCTTGTCCTGTCAGTCCACACGGAGCCCCGAGGAACAGACATCCAGTTGGACCACAAATGCCTCACAGCTCACAGCTCTGCCCTCAGGCGAGACAATTAAGAAACTACTCAAGAAATGACAGGTATGTTGAGATGTTATCACAGGTGAGGGGTGTTGTTCAGCCCAACACACAACTATTATTTTCACTGTCAATTAATCTGTGGATTATTTCCTGGATGAATGGATTAGTTGTTTGTGTAGTTTTGTAAAATAACAGAAAATGGTGAAACATGTGAATGAGTGTTTCCCAAAAAGCCCAAATGTCATGTTTTGTCCACAACTCAAAGATATTCAGTATCCTGTCCCAGAGGAGAGAAGGGACTAGAACATATTCACATTCAACACGCTGACATCACACAAGTTTACCTGTTTTCTCATAAAAATGACTCCAACAGATTAATAGATTATCATAATAGTTGGAGATTAATTTAATAGTTGACAACTAATCGATTCATCTCTGCAGCTCTGGTTTTTAGTCCTCTACAATCAAAGGAAGTTCTGAGTGCCAGTCGGACCACAAATGCCTCTCACGCTCACAGCTCTGCCCTCAGGAAAGACAATCAAGAAACAACTCATGAAATGACAGGTATTTTCAGATGTTATCGCAGCATTTTGGTGAGAGTTATGCTTTAAAGATATAGGTATGTCCCTCTTTGGCTAATGTATTTTAAAGATGGAGGGAGCAACATGGCGGCTGTCATTCGAGCGACTTGCTCGTATGTATTCTGAATGATTCTGAATGGCAGATTCTACGTTTAAAAAATTACTTTGATTAGTTGGTGGAAGTAATTACACATGAATGAGTACATATTTGTGATAGAAAAAAGTTTTTTTTGTTAAGAATTACACAATGGAGCTTTAAAAAACCACAAAGTTTTAGAACTTTAGAACAATAAAACAGGGAGCAGCAGTGAGCCCATTCAGGGCAGGAATCAGGACTTTGTGGTCTCACCTTGGTCTGGAACCAGGACTCCAGCTCTTGGCGGTTCTTGTTGGTGACGGTCTCGTAGTGTTCTCTGATTCCGGCCATGATGGAGGACAGGTCCTGCTGAGGAGCAGCATCCACCTCCACGTTCACCTTTGCAGCTGAAGAGAAGCTCTGGACTCTTCCCTTACATTCTGACTCTTCTATCTCATGTCTCTCTGCAAAAAATGTTCTTTAATTAAACAAAGAAAAGACTGAAGTAGTTCTCTTCGGCAATGAAAAAGGAAGGGTCAATACTACAGAGCCGCGAAGATTAATCGATTAGGTGTCAACTATTGAACTCATCTCCAACTATTTAGATAATCTTTTAATCAGTTTAAACCAGTTTTTATTGAGAAAAAAGGTAAACTTGTGTGATGACAGCTTCATAAATGTTCTAGTTTCTTGTCTCCTCTGGGACAGGAAACTGAAGATCTTTACATTGTGGACAAAACAAGACATTTGAGGATGTGGCGTAGCCACAGCTGTGCCAGGGGTGTGCCGGTGCCACCCAGAGTGGCACCTAAAAATCAAAATATCATTCATACAGTAAGTCCATGGATTGTGTAAAACAGGTCATGTTTTGTTACTCTCTGTGTGAAGAGTCTGATGCTGTCGGAGCTCACCTGATGGATGGAGGAGCAGGAATGGAGCCTGACCTGTCGGCTCCTCCTCCTTCCCTGGAGGACCTGACAGTCTTGTCCTGTCAGTCCACACGGAGCCCCGAGGAACAGACATCCAGTCGGACCACAAATGCCTCACAGCTCACAGCTCTGCCCTCAGGCGAGACAATTAAGAAACTACTCAAGAAATGACAGGTATGTTGAGATGTTATCACAGGTGAGGGGTGTTGTTCAGCCCAACACACAACTATTATTTTCACTGTCAATTAATCTGTGAATTATTTCCTGGATGAATGGATTAGTTGTTTGTGTAGTTGTTTTATAAAATGTCAGAAAATGGTGAAACATTTCCCAAAAAGCCCAAGATGACGTCTTTAAATGTCGTGTTTTGTCCACAACTCAAAGATATTCAGTTTCCTGTCCCAGAGGAGAGAAGAGACTAGAACATATTCACATTTAACACGCTGACATCACACAAGTTTACCTGTTTTGGTAATCTTGTGTGGGCCGCAGCCATGTGTTGCCATTGCACACTGCACCGGTCCTCAAACCCAGGCACGCACAATGATTGCCCCGCTGTTTAGCTGGGAAAATAAAAGTATCATTATGAAATGTGCCGGGGAAACAGCTGGAAATCTGAAGTTTCAGGGGAAGAAAATACATATCTTCCCAATCTTTCCCCTGACCTGTGCAGCTGCTGCATTCAAGTAGAAAAAAGTCTGATTGAGAGAAGCGAGAGTGAAATAGGGCCTCCTGAATCCATGCGAGCTGATAATCACTCATCAAGAGACCACAGTGACATTTACTGACGCTAAAGAAGCATTGATCTATTATGAGCAGATTTAAATTTTTGCTGGTTGTTTTTTGGGGCTCATTTTCTGATATTGAGTATACTTATGTTTTGTTAGATAAACGGGCTAGGTAGTTTATATGGTAGTTGGATTCTCTATCATTATTATTACTATTAACGCCTGCCCTTGCTCTTTTTTTCCTTTTTTTTTCTTCTCTTTTTTTCTCATCCAAAATTTTGGCCAGATGGTGACACTTAAACTTATATTTGTATTGTTTATATGTGTCTATTAAACATTAATTTAATAGTGTTACCCCAAAAAAAGAGTTGGGTTGATTTTCCCAAACTTTTCTGAGAGCCCTTTTTCTCCCCTCCCACACACACTTGGATTCCCTGCTGGATGGAATGTTCAGCCCACAACTAAAGAGCAGAACACTCTGATTGGCTAAGCACAGATAAACATAGAACGCTCTGATTGGCTAAGCACAGATAAACATAGAATGCGGCCTGGAATCAGAATCCTACTATGAACATGGCAGCGGGATCTGCAAGACCTTACCAGTTAGAGCCTGAATACTCAAGTTCAGAGGATTCAGGCGAAGAGGACCAATTCATTTCTTTTAGAAGAGGTCAGCAGGACGTTTCAGAGTGGTAAGTTGATTGTGTTTTTATTTTAGTATGTTAGGCTTTAGACAAAGTCAGCTAACGTTAGACAAGTGTGTCTTCAGTGATGTAGCTTTTCGGGGCTAAGGCTAACGTTATATGTTGGCTGTGTATTTTGGCCTCTTTTGGGTTTTAAACCTTTGAAAGTCACAGAAACCACTTAGAGTGAATGATGTGTTTTCATGTTATTATCATCATACAGTCGCTGTTACCTGACACACGCCCACCTACTGTTATCCCCGGCTCTCTGTGCACCGCCGGCAGCGGTGTCAGCAGCATGAAGGTCCCCTGGGACCGCCGGTAGACGATATAGTAGGACCTTATTTGTAGTTTCATAAAATGTACCAGAATTTACGAATATGAAAGAAATTACTACAGATATTATTGTTCTTACCTCGGTCTTCGCAATGTTGTTCATATGTAATGTTCAAACATAATGTTCATATACATTCTCCAGTCAGTACTAAATATTTGAAAACACCCAGATCAAGTATTAAAGTGATTTTTTTGTTTACAAATATATTCAAATTGTTTTCATTGAATTAAACCAATTGACATACTTTTCCTGTTTCATGCTCCAGTTGATGTTTCATGTTACTACAGGTGCACATGTGGACATTGTGAGTGGATGCCGCCCGAGGTTGAATTCCTGTTTTACAACACCAAGACGTGTGAGGGCCACAGCAGAGAAACAATTGGCAACAGAAGCATATAAATGTTCAATTCAATTTTATTTAAAGAGACCCAACAATTCCCCCAAGAGCAAGCATTTGGTGTGACAGTGGCGAGGAAAAACTTCCTTTTTAACAGGCAGAAAGCTGGGACAGAAGCTCCTGTTCAGTAGTGATATGAACTGTAGTAGAAGTAGTCTGATAATAACAACAACCTGAGCTCTGACTGGCTCAGCGCTGAGATCCTCTGGAATGGTGATCTTCTGCAGCTCTTCAGTAAAAGGTGATCGGTCAGGGACAACACATAGCCTGTGGAATGAAAGAATTATGTTTTAATTTATTTATTAACATGTAATGTTTAATAGCAATTTACTAAATGTATGTGTGACCCGGTGTGTTGTACGAGACAGACAAATATTAGCCCCCGTTTGAATAATTGAACTGATTAGAACCCAAGGACTCAAAACATAAATAAACTATTGTATTACTTGTGTGTATCTCTGTCTGGTCACAGGCTCATTTGAGTCCATGTGTTTGAATGGGTGAGGTTGTTGCTGCTAAGCTCAGCATGTCAGCAGAGGGCGCTCCAGGCTTTACAATACACTGGGCATCAGTAGCTAATGCTGACAGTAGAAGTAATCGCCAGTACGTGATGAACGAGTTTAAGTGTGTACGCTACAGAGAGCGATCCTGACCTGAACTGTATCTGTATTTTTACAGAAATAAATGTTTAATGTAAAATAATTTTAACATATGAATTAATTATTTTGCAGAGAGAAACTTTCATCAACAAGAAAGGAAGAGATAATAATAGAAATATGACTAATAAAAACAATAGCAATACGACGCAAGATTTGGCATTAACGAGGTAACTTCAGGTTCAACCCAGGGTTTAGTGTATCACGACGGTGGATCACTTGTTATGAAAGATATAGATTTTCAGCGGAGGTAATTACGTACAGGGCTATTTGTCGGCTTCTTGAGCCACGTGTTGCGGTTTGAATTATGTTGTTATATAATTTATTTGCTCTCACGATATCTTACCACTGTTGGGGTTGCAACTAAAATAATAGTTTAAAGCAGTTTATGGAAAGCACAGTGTAATTATGGTCAGATCTTGGTTCTGACTGAGTGATATTAATAAGCGTTAAAAAGCTTTTTTTTTTGCCAGCTGTCCTCCTGTTTTAGGAAGCAGTGACTGTATTGTGTTTTGCCTGTAAAATAGTGTCTGTGTTCTTCATATTTATTTAGAATTATAGTTTGCTCTTCTGATGTAAAATATGCGGCTCTGGTAGATGTGTGTGATTGTACCTGCTCTACATGAAGTGCCCTGAGAAAACTTCTGTTATGATTTGACACTATCAATAAAATAAAATTGAATTAATGTTGCATGTTGTTGTGATAATTTACTTACAGAATGTTGGCTCAATTTTCCTTCATTTGAGGCTTTATCCCCCTTTCTTCGCTTTAGGGAAGGCCAGTTTAAAGGCAGGATCTCCCAGAGCACTTGTTGACTATGGCCGGTTGGCATTCTCATTGAAGTGGGATGCTGAGAGATAGAGTCTGCAACAACAACAATGCAAATTATGTAATGGGTGTGTATTTTATTACTCCAATACATTGTACAAAGAAAGAGAAGTCTACACACTGTGCTAAGCTACCTGAGCAAATGGCACAGATCAAAACTTATTTTTGTAGTTTTTTAAATAATAGATAAGTCAGATAGTATGTAGACTGTGGCTCATTTGAAATAGCAGTAATAACAAACATGATACATAAATACATATCATGTAGAGCGTAGCACAATATATCGGTATACACTCTCTAAGATCAATGTTATATGTCTGCCCACATTATGTACTGTCTGATAAGGTTCCCATATTTGTTTCCTCTTTTTTTCTTCTCCTCTTTCAACTGCAATGGGAATATACTGTAAGGTCCATAGATATATAATTTGGGAATAACTATTACCAGTAATCATTCAAATGATTACGGTACTTTTGACTTATCAGCTTATAAATACAAATGTAGAGCAGCACGGTGGCCCAGTGGTTAGTGCTATATAATTTGGGAATAACTATTACCAGTAATCATTCAAATGATTACGGTACCTTATCAGCTTATAAATACAAATGTAGAGCAGTTGGCCCAGTGGTTAGGCTGTGGCCTCACAATTCTGGGTTCAAATCCAGGCCTTTCTGTGTGGAGTTTGCATGTTCTCCCCGTGTCTGCGTGGGTTTTCTCCGGGTTCTCCGGTTTCCCCCACCACTAAAAATATGTTCCCCTCCCCCTCCCTAACTAGCTGATGTGTGGTGAGCGTTCTGGCGTCGCAAGGCGTTGTATGGCTGCCGTGGGTGCTGCACATTAGTGGTGTTAGAGAGCAGTCCCCACCCCCCTCCCCCCAAATGCGCTTTGAGTGTCTATGATAAAGCGCTATATAAATGTAATAAATAATAATAATAATAATAAATAAAATAGGTTAACTAACATTTACAAAAATTCAATTTCACAAACCTCTGCTTCTGACGCGAGTCTTAGTAGTGTCTTTGGATAGTTGGGTTCCAACAGATCTTTTAGGAAGGGGGTCAGTCTGGCAGCCAATACTCCGGGAGGTATTGGCCTGGGAAACAGGTCTAATGGCTCCCTAAGAATACATTCACATATGTTAGGAAATATATATATATATATATATATATATATATATATATATACATACATACATGTGTGTGTATATATATGAGGTAGCGTCCTCTATCTACTATAACATAAATGACAAATAAAGGCACTTGGATGAGGCAAATAACACTAAACAGTGGCAGTGCAAACAATGCAGTATAAGAAGGTATTTAACAAGTTATATGCAATACAGACAGTAGGGGAAATAAGTATTTGACCCCTTGCTGATTTTGCAGGTTTGCCCACTTACAAAGAATGCAAAAATCTACAATTTTAATCATATGTACATTCTAACAGTGAAAGACAGAATCCCAAAGAAAATTCCAGAAAATCACATCATATGAATTTATTAAAATTGATAACCATCTGATGAGGAAAAACAAGTATTTGACCCCCTGGACGAACAGCAAGTATTCTGGCTCCTACAAGCCAGTTAGTCTTTCTTTAAGACACAGCCCCAATCCGAACCAATTATCTACATCAAATACACCTGCCTCACCTCGTTACCTGTATAAAAGACACCTGTCAACACCCAAACAACCAGCATCCAACATCACCACCATGGGCAAGACCAAAGAGCTTTCTACGGACATCAGGGACAAGATTGTTGATCTGCACAAGGCTGGGATGGGCTACAAGAGAATCGGAAAGCAACTTGGAGAGAAAAGATCAACTGTCGGTGCAGTTATCAGGAAATGGAAGAAGCACCACACCACCGCCAACCTCCCTCGGTCTGGGCCTCCACACAAGATCTTGCCTCGTGGGGTGTCCCTGATCATGCGAACAGTGAGGAATCATCCCAAAACCACAAGGGGAACTGATGAATCAACTGAAGGCAGCTGGGACCACAGTTACAAAAGAAACGGTTGGTAACACACTACGCCGTCATGGATTGAAATCCTGCAGCGCACGCAAGGTCCCCCTGCTCAAGAAGAAACATGTACAGACCCGCATGAAGTTCGCCATTCACCACCTGGACGACTCAGAAGAGGCCTGGAAGAAGGTGATGTGGTCAGATGAGACCAAAATAGAACTTTTGGCCTCCACTCAACTCGTCGTGTTTGGAGGGCAAAGAACACCGAGTACAACCCAAAGAACACCATCCCCACCGTCAAGCATGGTGGTGGCAACATCATGCTTTGGGGGTGCTTTTCAGCCAAGGGGACGGGACAACTCCATCGTATTGAGGGGAGGATGGACGGGGCCATGTATCGTGGAATTCTGGACCGACATCTCCTTCCCTCAGTGAGAGAGCTGAAGATGGGTCGAGGATGGGTGTTTCAGCACGACAACGACCCTAAGCACACCGCCAAAGCAACAAAAGAGTGGCAGAAGAAGAAGCACATCAAGGTTCTGGAGTGGCCTAGCCAGTCTCCAGACCTGAATCCGATTGAAGATCTTTGGAGGGAGCTTAAAATTCGAGTTGCCAGGCGACAACCTCGGAACCTGAATGATTTGGAGGCTGTCTGCAGGGAGGAGTGGGCCAACATCCCTGCCGAAATGTGCACAAACCTTGTCACCAACTATAAAAACCGTTTGACATC
Source organism: Perca flavescens (assembly GCF_004354835.1). Taxonomy (NCBI): domain Eukaryota; kingdom Metazoa; phylum Chordata; class Actinopteri; order Perciformes; family Percidae; genus Perca; species Perca flavescens. Next base: position 33,061,624 of record NC_041345.1, read on the forward strand.
TGTGCTGGCCAATAATGGCTTTTCTACAAAATATAACATGCTGTTTGTCCAGGGGGTCAAATACTTGTTTTTCCTCATCAGATGGTTATCAATTTTAATAAATTCATATGATGTGATTTTCTGGAATTTTCTTTGGGATTCTGTCTTTCACTGTTAGAATGTACATATGATTAAAATTGTAGATTTTTGCATTCTTTGTAAGTGGGCAAACCTGCAAAATCAGCAAGGGGTCAAATACTTATTTCCCCCACTTATATGTGAATATAATAAATAAATAGGTAACTACCTAGGTTAATCACATGTAGAGCTTATAACATATATTGCAAAGACAGAAGGGAGAGAGAAAGAAAAATCAAAAGGGTTGGCAAGCAGGGGACGCATTGCACAGAATCGGTCATGTATATCAATAAGGTAATAATTTATTTATATCGTTTATAACATAGTATTAGTGTACTTTCTTGCCAGATTCCCTCACCAAGAAAATATTGTATATCAGACGCTGCAAATGGCTAGCCGTGGCGCGTCCTGTCTCATAGCAGGGTGGAGCAAAAAAGCTGCTGGCGCCTCACGGGGACTTGGGGGCACTAGGAAGACTAGGGACACTAGGAAACTCGGGGACACTAGGAAACTCGGGGACACTAGGCAGTGCTGGAACACTGGGGAGCTCGGGGACACTAGCGAGGCTGCCGGCTAGCAGGGAATCAGGGAGGCCGCTAACTAGCCCGGAGTCAGGGGGGCTGCTAGCTAGGCTGGATACAGAGGGACCGCCAGCTAGTTGGGAATCAGGGGGGCTGCTAGCCAGCCGGGGATTAGGGAGGCTGCTAGCTAGCCTGGGATCCGGGAGGTTGCTAGCTAGCTGGGGTTCACAGAAGCTGCTAATTAGCCTGGACTCAGGGAAGTTGCTGGCTAGCCTAGACTCAGGGGAGTTGCTAGCTAGCCTAGAGTCAGGGAGTTGCTAGCTAGCCTAGACTCAGGGGAGTTGTGTTAGGTTTAAAAAAGTTAAAGCCAGGCTATGTTTGGAAAACAATGTTTAATGGGTCCTGCAGCTAAATTTAATCAAGTAACTACACTAATCAGCATTTGACTGCCTCACCCAAAACCTAGCTTCTAAAGAATTAATCAGGTCATGTCTGACATTTAGCATATGAAGAAGACTCATTGTTCCCACAGGAAAGGTAACTATTGTTGTCTCTTTTTGGGGAGCCATCCCCTGTTGAGCTAGACGTGATTAGAACAAAGGAAATGCATATTACTGTAGAATCAACACTTCCATGACAAACAACTTTAGTCTGTGACTTGAAATTCAGAGGTGGGTCCTTATCCTGAGAGACAAGAATAAATGTGGGAGCAGGAGAAAGATTCGACACTACAAGCCTGGGACCCGACAAGGGAACAAGGTTTTGTCAGGACTGTTCTTCTGTAACTCCACAAGGAGAAGCATGAGATCAGTCCGCTGTCAGCTGCAGTGTAACGTTTGTGTTTTGACTGTCGTTTTCATGTTGTTTTATTAAACCTTTTTGCTTAACTTTCAATTCGACCCCAGCCTCTCCTATCTCCTCCAGAAATCAGAACGAACACGTCTTTTTGATATTTCTTAACAATTGGCGACCCTGACGGTGATTTTTTGGAGGACAAAAGGAAAAAGGCATATTGAAAGACTGGATCATGGTGACTTGCTGAATTTTCACATGGGCCCAGAAAACTGAGAGGTGAGCAGAAAACCTGTTTTTATCAAAACACTGCAGAGTTTATATAGGAAACGTTTTAGATGTGAAAATTCAGCAGCATCAACTGGTAAGTCTATTAAAATCTTAAAAAGTAATGATAAAGTAATGCCCAATTGAGAACTCGTTGAAAGCGATAAGTCAAAGGCAATGTACGTGATTGTGTGTGATTTGTATGTATAAGTTTAAAAAAGCCTGCACAGAAGGTCCATGGGAGCCTGCACAGAATGTCCATGGGAGTTTAAAAAAGCCTGCGAGGAAGATCCATGGTTATAGTGCACTAGAAGCCCACTCTTATGTGGCCAGGTTTAGAATCCTGTTAAATTTTTAAATAAAAAGACCTAAATGGGGCGACAGAATAAGTTTCTGTGAGGAGCAGAGGCAGGAATAAGTCTTTTTAAGCCAGTTTTAACAAACTGTGAGATTGTGGGAACTGGTGTACCATCATCACGGTGACGACCGGGTGCTGCTTCTCATTTCTTGCCTTTGTTGCCTAATGTTATAAAAGCCTGCACGGAGGGTCAGAAGTTTTCCAAAGTATCTTGCCCTGTGAGTATTAATTTCTTTGAGGGCACGGAGGGAAAATGCAATTTTCTTTCTGTGTTACTTAGTTAAAAAGAATAAATAAATAAATAAAAAACCTGCACTGAAGGTCAAAGGTTTTAGTCTCCGAATTTTTGGAAATTCTTTTGAGTGCACAAAAGCAAAACGCCATTTTGTAGCTTAGTTTAATAAAACCTGCAACAGAAGGTATAAACCTACAAGGAATTAACGCCGATTTGTTTAGGTGTAGCTTAGTTTAATAAAAGACTGCAGTGGAAGGTAAAAACCTGCAGCGGAAGGTAAAAACCTGCAACGGAAGGTTTGGTTCTGAGTCAAAAGACAGAATCAAGTTCACTAGAGTGGACATAGTCGGTGAAAATAGGAAACAATTAAATATAGGGTTGTACATAGACTACTGTAAATATTTTTAGAAATAGAATTGTGGTGTTGGGATTTGAGTCCGCGGTGATGTGTTGAAATTGTGTTGTGATAAGCTAGTGTAAATATGACGGAGTTTGCGGAAGGTGACTCCTGTGTTGGTTGTGACAGTAACTAACTCATTTTTGTAAATAAGATTGGGTTGTGGACATGTTGAGGTTGCGGGAGCAGTGTGGTTGTAGATGTTCGTTTGTGATGAGTTTTGCATTGGAAATTCCATTTCCTGAGTGGTATAACGAACAGCGACTCCATCTGGTTGGTAAATCATTACAACAGAGCGTCTACTTAAACCAGTTAGGGGTCAGACTATGGAAAATACGGTAAACTAGAGAAAATGAAATTTCTGAGGAGAATACATTGTGAATGCTTTATGATCGAAAGGCTAACTGGATGGCTGTTTTGATTTTTGTGGAAAAGGGTGGATCAGTGAGAATGGATGAAATAGTGGAAGTGGATTCATCTGTATGAATCTCTTTGGAAGAGTTGTGGCGCCGACCCTGAAAGTATGAAAGATGTGGAAATGTTTGAATGAAGTTTCTCAGTGAATGCATGAATGTGCAGCTAGCAGTTGAAAATGGGAGCAAAATATCCGCTCAGAGTTTTGTGAATTAATGTTTGTTGCTCCAATGTTTCACGTAGTTGAAGATAAGTGCATTTTATTTTTCATCTGTTATTTTTTATTTTATTTTATTTCTGTTTTTTGCAGTAAGTAGGATTAAGTCTGCGTGATTGATGAAGCCCATTGCAAGTCAAAACAGCAGCTGTTAGAATTTTTTCACACATTCTTTTAAGTCACACGAAACAAAGACAAAAGGTGCCTTTGTTTGAATTTACACTCTCACCGATGCGACTCCGCCATCTTACCTGTGAGGGGGGTCCAATGGGGGGTGGAGATAAATTCAGCAGTAAGGAGAAATAAATTGGGCTACTTTAAGCAATTTAACATTAGCTACAATTGTAACAAACATAATTTAAGATTCTTAGGGGGTTTTAAATGGATAATTTGGTAGATGCATATTTGGCATTTTTGTGCATCTTGACTCAAAATTGGTTTGTTTTTCACCAAAAATGATAAATAACAGGCACATGAAGATAAATTCATTATATTTTTAATATTATTATTTTATTATTTTATATTTACTGTATCTTCTTCCACTATTTTTTGTTTTGTTGGTTTTTATTCTTTGATGTTGCTGATGATGTCTCTGAAAAATCATTGGGTTGAGAGAGTCAAGGTAGTAGTAATTCCATTGATATTTCTTTGTTTGGTTTGTTGATTTTTTTTAATTATTTTTATTCCCTAGTTTGTAAATATTTTGTTAAAAAATAAAAAATGGGGGGAGATCTGAATAGGGATGCTCATAAGTGTACCTGGTACCAGAGCACCCTAGGCCGAAGGTCAATGATCGATTTCATAATCGTTTCATCTGATCTGAGGCCGTATGTTTTGGACACTCGGGTGAAGAGAGGGGCAGAGCTGTCACCATCTGGTGGTGAGTTGGGTCAGGGGGTGGGGGAAGACTCTGGACAGACCTGGTAAGCCCAAACGTGTAGTGCGGGTAAATTGGGAACGTCTGGAGGAGGCCCCTGTCCAACAGACTTTCAACTCACACCTCCGGCGGAGCTTTTCGTGCATCCCTGTGGAGGCTGGGGGCATTGAACCCGAGTGGACAATGTTCAAAGTTTCCATTGCTGAAGCTGCGGCGAGGAGCTGTGGTCTTAGGGTCTTAGGTGCCTCAAGGGGCAGTAACCCACGAACACCGTGGTGTACACCGGTGGTCAGGGAAGCCGTCCGACTGAAGAAGGAGTCTTTCCGGGATATGTTATCCCGGAGGACTCCGGAGGCAGTTGCAGGGTACCGAAGGGCCCGAAGGGCTGCAGCCTCTGCCGTGAAAGAGGCAAAGCAGCGGGTGTGGGAGAAGTTTCGAGAAGACATGGAGAAGGACTTTTGGTCGGCACCAAAGTGCTTCTGGAAAACTGTTCGCCACCTCAGGAGGGGGAAGCGGGGAACCATCCAAGCTGTGTACAGTAAGGATGGGACACTGTTGACCTCAACTGAGGAGGTAATAGGGCGGTGGAAGGAGCACTTTGAGGAACTCCTGAATCCGACTAATACGCCCTCTATGTTAGAGGCAGAGCTGGAGGATAATGGGGGATTGTCGTCGATTTCCCAGGCGGAAGTCACTGATGTAGTCAAACAACTACACAGTGGCAAAGCCCCGGGGATTGATGAGATCCGTCCAGAAATGCTCAAGGCTCTGGGTGTGGAGGGGCTGTCCTGGTTGACATGTCTCTTCAACATTGCGTGGAAGTCTGGGACGGTGCCAAAGGAGTGGCAGACTGGGGTGGTGGTTCCCCTTTTTAAAAAGGGGGACCAGAGGGTGTGTGCCAATTATAGGGGTATCACACTTCTCAGCCTCCCTGGTAAAGTCTACTCCAAGGTGCTGGAAAGGAGGGTTCGGCCGATAGTCGAACCTTGGGTTGAGGAGGAACAATGCGGATTCCGTCCTGGTCGTGGAACAACGGACCAGCTCTTCACTCGCAAGGATCCTGGAGGGAGCCTGGGAGTATGCCCAACCGGTCTACATGTGTTTTGTGGATTTGGAGAAGGCGTATGACCGGGTCCCCGGGAGATACTGTGGGAGGTGCTGCTGGAGGATGGGGGGAGGGGGTCTCTACTCAGGGCCATCCAATCTCTGTATGACCAAAGTGAGAGCTGTGTCCGGGTTCTCGGTAGTAAGTCGGACTCTTTTCAGGTGAGGGTTGGCCTCCGCCAGGGCTGCGCTTTGTCACCAATCCTGTTTGTAATATTTATGGACAGGATATCGAGGCGTGGTCGGGGTGGGGAGGGGTTGCAGTTTGGTGGGCTGGGGATCTCATCGCTGCTCTTTGCAGATGATGTGGTCCTGATGGCATCATCGGCCTGCGACCTTCAGCACTCACTGGATCGGTTCGCAACCCGAGTGTGAAGCGGTTGGGATGAGGATCAGCACCTCTAAATCTGAGGCCATGGTTCTCAGCAGGAAACCGATGGAATGCCTTCTCCGGGTAGGGAATGAGTCCTTACCCCAAGTGAAGGAGTTCAAGTACCTTGGGGTTTTGTTCGCGAGTGAGGGGACAATGGAGCGGGAGATTGGTCGGAGAATCGGGCGCAGCGGGTGCGGTATTGCATTCAATCTATCGCACCGTTGTGACGAAAGAGAGCTTAGCCAGAAGGCAAAGCTCTCGATCTACCGGTCAGTTTTCGTTCCTACCCTCACCTTTGGTCATGAAGGCTGGGTCATGACCGAAAGAACGAGATCCAGGGTACAAGCGGCTGAAATGGGTTTCCTCAGGAGGGTGGCTGGCGTCTCCCTTAGAGATAGGGTGAGAAGCTCAGTCATCCGTGAGGAGCTCGGAGTAGAGCCGCTGCTCCTTTGCGTCAAAAGGAGCCAGTTGAGGTGGTTCGGGCATCTGGTAAGGATGCCCCCTGGGCGCCTCCCTAGGGAGGTGTTCCAGGCACGTCCAGCTGGGAGGAGGCCTCGGGGAAGACCCAGGACTAGGTGGAGGGATTATATCTCCAACCTGGCCTGGGAACGCCTCGGGATCCCCCAGTCGGAGCTGGTTAATGTTGCTCGGGAAAGGGAAGTTTGGGGTCCCCTGCTGGAGCTGCTCCCCCCGCGACCCGACACCGGATAAGCGGACGAAGATGGATGGATGGATGGATGGATGGGAGATCTGAAGATTTGTAGAAACTCCTGTGCTGGCCACACAGAAGTGCTATGCAAATCATCTTCTCAGGGTATTAAATGTGGCACAAAAGAATGACACGGGACTTATATAGAAATTGATTTGCTCAAAAAATAGCAATTTGCTGATCAAGTTTGTCAAAAATGTTTGAAGTAATAGTAAAAGATGAATCATGCAGCCCACATCCCCCCATTGAGAAAGAAAATAGTGGAGTTTTTATTTTTTGTGTTTTTGTAATTGTATGTCTACAATGGTCTCATGACTTTTTGGGATCATTTATTGTGTTATGGACTGAAGCTTTTTGCCCATTGTCTTAAGGACTTTGGAAAACACAGATGACAAAGGAAATTTCTCCTCCATGAGAAATTAATGGACAAATCAAGGATAAACTATCAAATTTTTTTCTTCTTCCTTGTTTTCACACCTAGACATTGCCCAGCAATGAAAACAATAATATGACTTTTCGCAAGGCAGTGTGTCGGCTTGTCACAGGCATTTTATTCACAGATGAAAGCAGACTCCAGATTCCTGCTGATCAAGTCATTCAGCCTGATGACTTCATCTGTTTAAGGGGTCCAGGTCCAGATCAGCATCAGCATCGCCCAGGGAAACCCCATATCGGTCGACCTCTAACAAGGATCCATGTTCACACTTCAACTTCAAGCCCAGCAGAGTGCCTACAGGAACCCAGTTCATCTGACCAGACGCTGACGGAGAGCATGGAGCATCACTGCTGCTGAATTCCTGCGGTGCTTTCCTGACAGAGCAGGGAGACTGGAGTCCCTGCTGACACACCAAAAAGCTAAGGATGGCTTTTTTCTCCAGGTGCTGGAGCAAGCAGCACACCCAGCCGGTCCATCTTCATGTTTCTGAAAAGGAGGGAGAGAGAAACTGTGGATGCTCTAAAAGGTCTCTGAGAGGGCGTGCAAAGGACACCAACGCCAACAAGGGGAGTGATGAGAATTGGGCCAGCGGTAAATGAGACCTTGGGCTCCCCTCTGATCTGTCACCAAAAGGATTGTTGACTCCAGAGTTTTGGGCCAATTCTCCAGACAGCCCACCCAAGGCTGCTAGGGCCTTGGTGACGATGCCATCTGGTCCTGTGTTGTCCGGAATCATGCCCATGTATCTATGTAATACTCTGTCTCCGTAGGTGCTCCCAGGCGCACGCCCTTCTTCATCACAAAACGTGTTTCCAAACAGAAGACACAAACACAGCAGCTCTAGTACAAACTTCATATTGTCGATTTAGTCTGAGATTTTGTCCAAATTTTCAGATTGGACAAGACTGAACAAAGAACTTTTCAAAATCTGGATTTCAGACCATTCCCCAGTCTGCATCTTTCACTACAGAAAGGACATTGATTTCTTTGTGCTCACTCCATCTGAACTGATAGCATATATATTGAAGTGTGTGTGTGTGTATCAGTTTTTAGCTCCTTTGAGATTAAGATCAAACCTAATGCATTCTTTTCTTGGCCAGATAAAATATATTTTCTGCCATAGAATAGATTTCAGCCCACCTGATTGCATTACAGATTTGAGACAAGTTATTACTTGTGCAGTATTTGAAGTGCAGTGTGGAAACTTGAATTTGGTTTTGTTTTCTTGGATTTCTAAGATGTTTTCCCTTCCATTGTCTTTACCTGGTCAACAGCTTTAATATCTTCTGATTTAATTAAGTGTTTCTGTTTCAAATGGAATGCTAGTCACTAATCACTGTGAGTAAAACCAGCTAAACATATTTTGTTAAGAGAAAATAACCTTCTTGATACAAGATGAGGAGTCAGATGATGAGGTCAGAGCAGCAGCAGGCAAAAAAACAATCCAGAGTGTAGAATAGTGATGTTACCCGTGAACCCCCTGCTTCGAGGCATGTATCGAAAACATGAACCAATTTGGAATGAAGCTTTGTATCGGAGATTGATTCGTTTTGGGATAATCACGTGACCATTGACGTCCGAAGCTTTGTTTCACACACACCCACGTCACTGCTTCGAAGTTCAATTTAAAAGCTGCGCGAGCAGCGCGACACAGGGCTGGGGTTGTTGCAGTATGAGAGTCAACAGAGTCAGGAGAGTTAGTGAATAGAGAGATTATTATAGCCAGTAGAAAGTGTATAGCCAGTAGAAAGTTCATAGCGAGTAGCCTAGTTTATAGTGAGTAGATAGTTTATAAAAGAGAGTTTAGAGCGCCTTTTGCACTGCCTAGCTCACCTATTTGGCTGAGGAGACAATGTTGCTCTAGGCTACGTAGCCTACTCAATATAATCACAGAAATGTGTGTGCAATGTGTTCTTCATTCATTTCCCTCCCAAATTGATGTATTTGTTTACAAACAAAACAGTTCACAACCAAAATCCTAACTTTACAGGTCGATTATTTTTTTGGCGGAGACAGCAATTACATTTATATTTATGCAAGGTCCCACATAGGCTTATATTTATGTCATTATTTATTTATCGATGAATTCATACTCAAAATGTATTAATCTTCAACTCTAAAGTAGAGTTTAGAGTTGGAGGTAGGCCTATGGAACCATTTTAAACAAGTCGTGGGCAGTGACAACATAGGCATGTGTCGGCTTTGTTGAGTGCATTAAGTGCGGCACGCTGTCGCCTATAACAGCAAAAAAAACGGGGACGATGACCCATGAAGCAGGCTCGCCGTGGCAGAAAAGATAGTCAGCCTTCAACATCCTTTTTTGTTACTTCTCCAAGCGTGATGAGAGGCAAGCCCTCACAGAGAAATAATTTTTTTTTTTACGTTTATTCATTCAGATCCATTTGCGATCCGTTCCATTCTGAATAAACAAACAGCGCAGTTTACATGCTTTGCTCTTATTGCATTATTCATTAAAGTAATTTTAAACAGATTTCTGCCGTTCAAACAACTCTGAATTGTATGAGAACGTCAGTTATAACGGCCCACGTATTAAAAAAGTGTCGGGGCTCGGGCTTACTCTAAAGACATTCATGGCTAATAATTGTGAAACAGTTTGTGACACAATGCTATCTCTAACTTCACCACCAGATGTCCTCATAGAGTTCTGAAGCTTCGAGTAGTGAACCTTTTTTTCGATACAATTGGATTGAAAGCTTCACGGCTTCAGAAAGCTTCAGTTCGCCATCACTAGTGTAGAAAACAAAAGCAGGGAATCCAAAAAACAAGAGCAGAAAACAAACCAGCGACTACAGAACAAAAGAAATCCAGGGGGCAAAAAACCAGACACGAGCAGACACGAGCAGACACGAGCAGACACGAGCAGACACGAGCAGACACTGGGAGACACAACAGGCACACACAAAATGATCTGACAAAGGACAAGGGGAAACACAAAGACTAAATACACAGACTAATGAGAAAACGCAAGACAGGTGACACAAGGGCTGGGAAACAGGTGAAACACATTAGGCTGGGCAGAGTAATCAAAAAAGGCGGGAAAACACAAGACAGGAAGTAAAGTGGACAAGACAAGACAGAAAACCACAGACTTCAAAACAAAACAGGAAACAGAGCAAAATACAAAACAGAAAACAGACCACCAAAATAAGACCAAACCCCAAAACCATAACAATTCAATTACATTTTATTTATAGTATCAAATCATAACAGAGTTATCTCGAGACACTTTACAGATAGAGTAGGTCTAGACCACACTCTATAATTTACAAAGCCCCAACAATTACAGTAATTCCCTCAAGAGCAAGCATTAGCAGTGGCTATTGCGACAGTGGCAAGAAAAAACTCCCTTTTAGGAAGAAACCTCGGCAGACCCAGACTCTTGGTAGGCGGTGTCTGACGGGGCCGGTTGGGGGTGTGATGGCGATAATAGTCGCATTAAAGATAGTGGAACAGTGACTTTGAAGGTAGTTGTTGTAGTTCATGTCACAGCAGGACTTGCGGGATGAAACGTGGCGCTGCAGAGCACGGGTGGGTGTAGGAGACGCAGCAGGACGCGGCCGGGCGTTGAAGGGAATCACAGAGCATAGCTCTGCGAAGAAGAAACATAAGGACTCCGGGGAGTAAACTCCCCAGAGCTAGGTTAGTAACATGCAGTTCTGGGACAGGATGCATACAAAAGGAAACAAATGAAAACATTGATGTTGATGAGAGGCTGAACTGGCCTGCCTCGCTCTACTCTCACTATATTATTGATTATATGATCAATAAATCTGATGACTACGAAGAGAAGCAGGTGGGCCGGGTTAGGCGGACGCTGCAACTCCTCACTTCTTAACTGTAAGCTTTATCAAAGAGGAGAGTTTTCAGTTTATTCTTAAATGAGGTGATGGTGTCTGCCCCCCTAACCCAGACTGGGAGCTGGTTCCACAGGAGAGGAGCCTGATAGCTGAAGGCTCTGGCTCCCAGTCTACTTTTAGAGACTCTAGGAACCACCAGTAACTCTGCATTCTGGGAGCGCAGTGCTCTAGTGGGACAATAAGGTACTAAGAACTGTTCTAGATAGGATGGTGCTTGACCATTTAGGGCTTTGTAGGTCAGGAGAAGGACTTTAAAGTCAATCCTGAATTTCACAGGAAGCCAATGCAGAGATGCTAAAACAGGAGAAATATGATCTCTTTTCTTAGTTCTCGTCAGAACACGCGCTGCAGCATTCTGGATCAGCTGGAGAGTCTTAAGGGACTTATTTGAGCAACCTGACAGTAGGGAGTTAAAATAGTCCAGCCTGGAAGTAACGAATGCATGGACTAGTTTTTCAGCATCGTTTTGAGACAGGATATTCCTAATTTTGGCAATGTTACGAAGATGAAAAAAGGCTGTTCTCGATGATTGTTTTAGATGGGCGTTAAAGGATATATCCTGATCAAAAATAACTCCTAGATTTCTGACAGTAGGGCTGGAGGCCAGGACAACACCATCCAGAGTAGCTATATCTGTAGATAATGAAGTTCGGAGGTGTTTAGGGCCCAGTACAATAACTTCAGTTTTGTTACAGTTTAACATCAGAAAATTATAGGTCATCCAGGATTTTATATCTTTAATACAGCGGTTCTCAAAGTGTGGGGCGCGCCCCACTTGTGGGGAATAGAGACGTGACAGGTGGGGCGCGCCAAACGGGAGGAAATTTTCCTTTTTATGCCTTTATATCTTTATCCAGACATCCCAACTGTCCCGGAAGTTCCGGGAATCTCCCGCATATTGATAGCGGCTCCTTGACGCCCGCAAATGAGATCAAATCTCCCGGAATCTGGAGCAAGAACGCGCACTCGAATAGAGTGTGTGTGTGTGTGTGTGTGTTTGTGTGTGTGTGTGTCAGGGTACCCGCGGGGTCTTAAAAGCATTGAAAAAGTCTTAAATTTGATCGTCTCAAATTAACGCCTTAAAAGCCTTGAATTTGGTATACAAAGTCTTGGATTTCGTTACAAAGGTCTTATATTGTTTGCCTTTCCTACGATTATGCTCATACCGTAACAAAATTAACTGTAATGTAGGCTAATTAAAAACTGACCGGAGCCCGTCGCTGGACGCACCGGAGGACCGAGACACAAAACACGCCTTTCTGACCGGTACCGGGGGGGAGGGGGTTAGCGGTTAAACTGAGTGGAGGATGTGATGAATGTGTCGGTGTGTCGAGCCTGGCTGGCCACTCGGCGCCTTCAGACAAAGCTCAAGATAACAGGCTAACAGATTATTAGCTAGCCAAACACCGAGCGGCTTCATATTAATCTGCTCGGTGCGTCTCATAACAAACGGAGCGAGCAGCCGCCGGACTCTAACATCTGTTGATCATGAGCAAAAATCTTGCTCAAAACACATCTGAAATATTACAGTCCAGGGGTGTATTAATTCATTAAAATTAATGAATTTATCATTGAGGTGAATAATTGTCATATGCGCATTTAAGGAGGTTACTTCCTCAACAAAAGTTGTCATTGCCTGTCCTTAAAACTTAAGAGCTCTGAGTAAATGCTGTACTGAGCTGTGTGTTTTCAGTGTTAAACACAGCTGCAGCTATTCATGCACGACTGTTGTTGGTGATCTCCAGAGGTGGAAGACTTACTCACATCATGTATTTCAGTAAAAGTAGAAAAAAACAGTGTTTTAGAGTTACAAATTGTCAGTTACAAGTCCTGCATTCAACATTGTCCTTAAGTAAAATATACTGTACTTAAAGTACCAAAAAGTAAAAGTGCTCATTATGCAGTGTAATATATCTTATATTATTGGATTATATTATATTATTATGCCACATCATATCTCTGTGAGATGGGCTTTTCAGCTGTTGCTTCACTGAAAACAAAGTACAGATCTCAGCTGAACATTGAGCATGACTTGAGAGTGGCAGTATCAAGCCTGCAACCCCAGTTTTTGAAATTGTGCAATGCAAAACTGGCTCATTGTAGCCACTAATGCAGGGATAAATAGACCTGTCTTGCCAAATTTCTTTTTTTCTTTTTTTAACAGATTGCAAAGTGGCGCTTTTATTTATTTTCTATTTTTGAACTTGATACAAATTTTGACACAGCTGTACTTTTATTTTCTTTATTTTTGAACTTGCGGTTATTGGATGTAGATTGTTAGTTTGTATTTAGATACAACTTGTTACTATACTGATACTATTTGTTCAATAATTTGGAACAGTTTAAGATGGTTGCGTATTTCACTAGCATTGTGTTGGGCCGATGGGGGCAGGTGGGGCTTGAAAATTCCGCCTTGTCCAAAGTGGGGAATGACCGAAAAAGTTTGAGAACCACTGCTTTAATACATGCTTGAAGTTTAGCTAACTGACTTGTTTTGTCTGGTTTGATTGATAAGTATAATTGGGTGTCGTCCGCATAGCAGTGATAGTTAATTGAGTGTTTCCTAATGATATTACCAAGAGGAAGCATATATAAGGAGAATAAAATTGGTCCAAGCACTGAGCCTTGTGGAATGCCATGTTTACCTTTCGCGTACTTAGAGGATTTATCATTAACATTAACAAATTGAGATGACTATGTGTACTATCAGAGAAGACACAAGGACCACATAGAGGACTATGAGTTCACTCGAAAACTGGCAAATTGAGATCGATCAGAAAAATAAGACTTAAACAAGCTTAGTGCAATTCCTTTAACTCCGACTAAGTGTTCTAATCTCTGTAACAGGATTGTATGGTCAATAGTGTCAAAAGCAGCACTAAGATCTAATAAAACAAGAATGGAGACAAGTCCTTTGTCTGCAGCAGTTAGAACATCGTTAGTAATTTTCACCAGTGCCGTCTCTGTGCTATGATGCTTTCTAAATCCTGATTGAAAGTCTTCAAATAAGCTGTTGCTATGTAGAAAATCACATAACTGATTAGCAACTACTTTCTCAAGGATCTTGGAGAGAAAGGGAAGGTTAGATATAGGTCTATAGTTTGCTAAGACCTCAGGATCGAGGGTGGGTTTTTTCAGAAGAGGTTTTATCACAGATACTTTAAATGACTGCGGTACATGACCTGTTAATAGAGACAGATTGATCATATCTAGTAATGAAGTGTTTACCACGGTTAGATCTAATTGCGATCTAAAAGCGCTCCACCTCCCGCACAAGTTCTGGCTCCTTCCTCCACGTCCCCAAAGCCAGCCTCTGCCGCCCAGGTGTGGTCTGTCGAGGCCCCTGACCTTCACTGCCACCCGTGTGGCAGCGCACACGATCCCAGCGGTTCCTCCAACCATGGGTTTGAGGCCGTATGTTTTGGACACTCGGGTGAAGAGAGGGACGGAGCTGTCAACCGATCACCATTGCTAAAGTTTCCATTGCTGAAGCTGCGGTGGGGAGCTGTGGTCTTAGGGTCCTAGGTTTCTCAAGGGGCGGTAACCCACCAACACCGTAGTGGACACTGGTAATCAGTGAAGCCGTCCGACTGAAGAAGGAGTCTTTCCGGGATATGTTATCCCAGAGGACTCCGGAGGCAGTTACAGGGTACTGAAGGGCCCGAAGGTGTTGAACGGAGGTTCAGTTGAAAAACCCCAAAACAATAAAACTATATTACTGCTTAAAAAAAATCTCTTTTTCTTCCACCCCTGCCGTACGGGCGGGGGCCACCATCACGGGGGACAGCTCAGACTCCTCTTTAACCGCCCGCGGCGAGTTGAGGCCCGGCGGGGATGGATCTTGACAGTCAGACCTCCTGTTATCTCCCAGCGGGAGTGCATTTCCCTACCTACTCGGCTGGTCAGAGCCCCCGAGCGCTTGGCCTCTCTCGGTGCGGTGACCAAGGAAGACCAGCGGGCATCCTTTGGAAGGACGGCACCTTTGGTGATCCTGGAGCAGCGGCCTTGACCGTGAGTACTTAAGAAAAATCATTTGGTTGTATGGGCGGTGCTTTTCATACAGAGGGGGACAAAAGCCTTGTGAGTTGGGGACATCTAGGGTAGTGATCAAACCCTCTTGCCTTGTCTCTGGGTTCCCTGATCCGGACAAGGGCCTTTTAGTACAGGCGTGTGTCTCTCTAAAAAACGAGCAATCAGGGAAGTGTATGAAATAACTTCTTTTAATATAGACCAAAACATCCACTCCGCTGATGGTAACTGGTGTAGCCGTACGGCAGAACAGGGCATAGTAGACGCAGGTGTTACCGGTGGGAAGGCATAAAGGGAGTTGGCTTTCGACGAGAGAGCTGCTGCCTCTGCCGTAAAAGAGGCAAAGCAGCGGGTGTGTGAGAAGACATGGAGAAGGACTTTCGGTCGGCACCAAGGTACTTCTGGAAAACTGTTAGTCATCTCAGGAGGGGGAAGCGGGGAACCATCCAAGCTGTGTACAGTAAGGATGGGGGACTGTTGACCTCAACTGAGGAGGTAATAGGGCGGTGGAAGGAGCACTTTGAGGAACTCCTAAGTCTAACTAATACGCCTTCTATGTTATAGGCAGAGCTGGAGGATGATGGGGGATTGTCATCAATTTCCCTGGTGAAAGTTGCTGAGGTAGTCAAACAACTCCACAGTGGCAAAGCCCCAGGGATTGATGAGATTCATCCAGAAATGCTGAAAGCTCTGGGTGTGGTTGAGCTTGGTTGACATGCCTCTTCAACATCAAAGAGGGTGTGTGAAAATTACAGGGGTATCACACTTCTTAGGTAAAGTCTACTCCAAAGTGCTGGAAAGGAGGGTTCAGCCAATAGGACTTTCCTCACTCACTATTGGATGAAACCACTACTTTTAAACAAGAAAAGTCACTCCTGATGGGTTGGCAGGTATGTCATGGGTTAGGCTATTGGTCACCCTGGGCCATTATTATTATAATAATAATAACAATAATAATAATAATAATATATATACATACATACAGTATATATACATATATATATATATATATATATTTATATATCTATATATATATATATAGATATATACAGTGCCTGACAAAAGTCTTGTCGCTTATCTAAGTTGTAGGAACAACAAATAATAACTTGACTTGTAGTTGATCAATCGGAATCAGAAATGGCATATATGAAAGGCAAAGACTTCTGGATTATGTTTATTATACCAAAATAAAGTCTTATATCATTCATTGAATTTTATCATTTAATTAAGGACAGAAAGGTCAGATTTGGCTTGGACAAAAGTCTTGTCATGTCTTTAATTGATTTTACCAATCACAGATTAGAGCTTCACCTGTGACAAATACTGTAATTAACACATTCCCTGGTGTGTATAAAAAGAACTCCAGCACACCACACCTTCATGTGAAGTGCAAGCTGACCAAAGTGCTCATCAAGAGACCTGAAGACCAAGTCTGCTGCCGAGGTGGCAGACATCTTCAATGTATCCAAACGTCAAGTGGAAAGGATAAGAAAAAGATTTAAAGAAACTGGTGAAGTTCATGACAAGCCCAGGTCAGGCAGACCAGGCACGGCGTTATGGGTGGGCCTGACGGGCCTAGGCCCACGCACTTCTCAACAGGCCCACCCAAAACATTTCCTCAAAAAACATTAATTAATTAATTAAATATATTATAATTTGGTGAAGAATTATTAAAAATCGGAAAATAATCTCATAATTTGTGCTAAAATTGTCTAAATGTTTAGTTTTCAAAAACAATTTAAAAAAACTGGTCATGTCTATTTTTATGTTTCTGCACAAATTCAGCAGACAGTGAGGTTCGGCTCGGATGTAGCTTGTTGGTATGCTAGGCTAGCTCCCAGTGATCTGAGAGTGTGAAAATCATTTCCAGTAAAGGACAAGGTTGCAACAGCCGTTGTTTAGGTACCTTAAACGTGCACGAACGGTCTCAGAGTCATCGCTGCAACCAGGAGATGAAGGAGAGCTGAGATCCACAATGCCGAGCACGTCTTTGTCTTGGAGACCGCAGGATGCTAACGCGGCTAGCGTGGCCAGCGCGGCCAGCGCCGGTGCTAATGCCTTTGCCTTTGCCTCTGCCTCGCGAGTGGATGATATAGCCCCTATGGATATAGTCCTGTGGATCGGTCTTCCGTGGATGAGCTTGCAACTCAACCAGTGCTAAAGTATCCGGTCACTTCTTCTTCTTTAGGGAGTTTAATTGTGTAGGACGGCCAGAGGATAACAGTAAGGTATGTGGCTACTCTGCCTGTATTGTATTATGTCGTTATATGAGATATATGGATTAAAATAATCAATTCATTACCCGCTACAGAAGCTGCAGGCGCAGTTCTATTTCTATAACAGCTTGTTACTGTTGTCAAGTTGTTGTTCCCTCATGGTTATGGCTTGTTATGGCCAATAATGCTTTAGGGCTATTAATGCTATTTATTTATTTTTGTTAAACATGTTTATAACATGAATCATCACACTAAAGCAGGGGTCGGCAACCTTTTTGATATTAAGTGCCCTTTTCAAAATTTCTTGTTTATTAGTGTGCCATGTTAACATGTTTTTTTTTATGACATCACATCAAAATTTAATATCCAGGGAATCTTTAATAATCAGGACCTTGTAATTATTATTATAATTGTATATTATTATTATGGAAACATGGTTTTAGTATGCAGTCCTGATTGGTGGAAAATGGGCTGACAAAAATATCACTGTCAAAGAGCCTGAAGCGAAAAGTTGTGGAAAAGCCCAGCTTTAAAGGAGAATTCCGGTCGATTTCAACCCGTAGCTCTGTTGTTTGTAAATCAGGAGTACTGTCAGTAGCGAGAAAAACGAAAACAAACGGTGCCGCCTACACCGAGTTATCCTCCTGCTAGATTTTGCACCCAACAGTCTTAAACAAGGCTTAAACAGGGCAAGTTTTAAACATGTTTTTAGCCTCTAAACATGTTTGAAATGCCATTACTAGTGCTTAGCCATGTGCAGTTATTCCTTACGAGGGAACACAGCAAATTTGACGGCAGTAGATGAGAATGAAAGGCATAAAAGTTGTGTTAATCCTTACCTCTGTTTATGTACTGCTTTCCGGTCAAGTCCTCAACAATCGAGTGCCGATCTCATTCAATCCAATAATCCAAAATGTATTTTTTCCACAAAAAAACGATTTGCCGAGGTCCTGTCCATAGTAATGAGCATGTATCAACAGGCTGTAACCTGACACCGCAGTGAAGCGGAGCTGCTGACCTACAGTTCAAAAGTTCAGGAGCTCATTTGCATAGGTAACCTAGCAACGGCGGAGCCTGCCTGTCGGCAGAAGCAGGGAGGAGCTCACAGAGCTGACAGACGGAGCTTGGAGTTAGATCAGGACTAATATGAGAAAATGCTTCGAGTTTGTGCCTTTCCAAATTGCGGCAACCAAATGAAGAGATATTTGAGCTTGTGCTTTCACCGTCTACAACTTCCGCAGCCGGGAGATTTTACCGTTATGGCTGGTTGCACTTGATGCGGGTACATGGTGGTGCTCGTGTGGATACTGTATCGCAATGACCACCGAGGAAGAAAGCCTGTGCTGTAAGGAATGGGATCTCATCCAGCCTGGTCTGGACGCGTCAACGGACATTGTTTCGCCCATACAGAGGTTTCCCCATCTGATCTATAAGGATGATCTAACCGGACAGACCTGATGTCTAATGAGTGAGTACAACAGGCTTTCGTGACTCTGTCTAGTTTAGTTACATTTGTTTTTAGTTGTAAATACACATTCAAAACACTAATCAAAACACACCTCTTCAGATTAGCTTTCCACATACAATAATCTTACATTTCTCACCTGATAGTTACTGTTTTTATTGTTTTTAATTGCTTCTAAATATGCTTGTTGTATGTGTTGGTTTTATTGCTTATCTGTTTTTAATATGATATATGTGCTGGTTTTTACTGTAAAGTGTCTTTGAGTATGATGAAAAGCCCTCTATAAATGAAATGTACTATTATTTATTATAAATAAATGCCTCACTTCTTTAGCGAAATAACCAAAGCTCTCCCTCCCCCCTCCCAGCCAATGCAGACTCATGGCCTACCGGGTGATTCTGGAGTGGGTTCTGAGAGGAGAGCACCTTGGCCGGGGCACCAGAAGAACATTGCCTACCTGTGTTATAGCAGCAATCAGACAAGAGTACCCCTCCCCAACTGGAAGTTACACAGGATTCAAAGAGGCACAGGACATTTTCTGAGTCAAAAACTATAATTTCTAGTAATACTTGGTATGGCCATTACTAGGAATAAACAAACCAATTGCACAGTTATATTAGGAAAAGGTAAGAATATGTATATTGTACAAGTAAAGTTGAATAAGTAAATTGTAAGAATAAATAAATTGTAAGAATAAGTACATTGTACAGTTCTATACTGCACTTGTCTGTTATAGTGGTTTTATAATATAACAATACACATTACATTTGTGCTTTTGTGTATTTACTTCAAAAAAAAAAGGAAATAACAATATCACAATCTAGACACAATTAATGTAAAGTATGTACAGTACAGTGTGTGGTTTTATACATAATCATGCTGCAGCATAGTCTGAAGTGTACAAAGAAAAAATAGTTCAGTACTCTTTTCCTAGGCCTAGAACATGCTCTTATAATGTGACCTGGCTTGAGCAACCAGTTCACTCTTATCCAGCAGAGGAACTGGGGCTATGTTACAAAGCAGTCGCCTTCTTCTCTGTCCATGACGGGGTAAGGGCTTTTTTCTTCTGTGGACTTGAAAGAACTATTTTGAAACTGGCTGGATGACCAGCTGGACGCCTTCTTGGAGTTGACTGTGGCACTGCAGCTATTCTGTCTCTATGTCACTGGATGGTGTCCCCTAAATAAGTAAGAAGGAGAAAGAGCATTTAGTGTTTTTTTTTTTTTTTTTCAAGAATTCACCAACACCGTGAAACATTTCTTCACAGAAAAAAAAGTGAGAATTACAATAGCCTTGGAAAGTATAAATCATAAAGACGTTACCTCCAATTTGTCTGCAGCTGGTCTTTTCGCTTTAGGAATGGCATTTTCCTTCAGATACCGGGACTTGACGCTCTTTTTGGTGAAGTCGATGTTCGCTGCAAACACGGTAATCTCTCTCATGTAGCTAATGTTATCAAGGGAGCTGAAGTGCAACCAGCCATAACGGTAAAATCTCCCGCCGCGGAGGTTGTAGACGGTGAAAGCACAATCTCAAATATCTCTTCATTTGGTTGCCGCAATTTGGAAAGGCACAAACTCAAGCATTTTCTCATATTAGTCCTGATCTAACTCCAAGCTCCGTCTGTCAGCTCTGTGAGCTCCTCCCTGCTTCTGCCACAGGCAGGCTCCGCCGTTGCTAGGTTACCTATGCAAATGAGCTCCTGAACTTTTGAACTGTAGGTCAGCAGCTCCGCTTCACTGCGGTGTCAGGTTACAGCCTGTTGATACATGCTCATTACTATGGACAGGACCTCGGCAAATCGTTTTTTGTGGAAAAAATACATTTTGGATTATTGGATTGTATGAGATCGGCACTCGATTGTTGAGGACTTGACCGGAAAGCATTACATGAACAGAGGTAAGGATTAACACAACTTTTATGCCTTTCTGTCACATCTACTGCCGTCAAATTCGCTGTGTTCCCTCGTAAGGAATAACTGCACATGGCTAAGCACTAGTAATGGCATTTCGAACACGTTTAGAGGCTAAAAACATGTTTAAAACTTGCCCTGTTTAAGCCTTGTTTAAGACTGTTGGGTGCAAAATCTAGCAGGAGGATAACTCGGTGTAGGCGGCACCGTTTGTTTTTGTTTTTCTCGCTACTGACAGTACTCCTGATTTACAAACAACAGAGCTACGGGTTGAAATCGACCAGAATTCTCCTTTAATGACGAATGGACTGATAAGCAGGTCCTGTATGCCTCATTTTCAATGAAACGATGCTGTGGCAAAATAATAATAACACAACCAGCATCATTATCAAGAATGAAGAACACGAACATAACGATTGTGTCATTCACGTGCATATTAAGTAGCCACATGTATTTGTTTTGGTCTAATAATGCATCCATATTTACCGCTCCAGCGGAGAGGATGGTTTCTTCAGACAGCTTAAGTTTATAAGAATTTGTCCAAATTTCAAGATTCCCTGCAAACTAAGAAAAATAGACTACAAACCGACAGCTTTTCTTTTAGCTTGTTTTGTAAAAATTAGCTGTTTGCAGAGTAGAGTAGCTGTGTTTGCGTAAAACAGTGCGGTGGACAAGAGTGGACTGAGCAGACCGAGCAGATTGAATCATCGCTTTCTACATGTTGATGCCGGTCTACACAGGTGAGTGCACTGATAAGTATTGACTTTTAACTCCCCAAGGTTTTAATGTAGCCTCCTTACAGTAACGAGACTAGCGTTAGTTCATCTGCCCCAGCGGCCGTCGGTAATCCTCTCTGTATTGTTCCCAGTCAGAGATATGAGTCAATCAAACTACCGTAAATAACAGGTCGCGCACAGGCGCCGATTTATGTTTTCCTCCGTGGGTGCACACACGCGCACACAGTTTAAAAAAAAAGGAAGTAGTCAACAATGTTTGCATTTCAGAACCTTAGGAAATGGACAGCGGCCGACACGAACACACACGCCGTAAAGTAAGCTAGCTTTCAACTCAGGACAGCGCCACTTCTCACAGATAGGATTGGAGATGAGAAGTTTAATCAGCTTCGCGGGAAATTATAAATCAATGCCACCGACATGACCAATCACACTATGAAAGACGCTCCACTTAGCACCACCTGAAATGCTTAATATTAAATTAATATAAAAATGAACTGGCAGTCTGGCTCAGTGGGTGCCCACGGTATCGGCACCTATGAGGTCGGCAACTGTGAACGTTGTAATTTGGCATGCGGATGAGAGAGTGCTTCAGCATTTCAACCATGATTTCACCACATCAATAACTCTCTTGCACACATATTGCCAGCGTGCCATTGGTTAAGGTCCCGCGTGCCCATGGTGGCACGCGTGCCTAAGGTTGCCGACCCCTGCACTAAAGTAAGGAAATAACTTGAGTCTTGTTTTACATGACAGTTGACGTTGTCAATGAACACGTTCTGTGGCCGAGTATTGATTGAAACTGTCGGGCAGTGTTGTTGATCTGTATATTGTTGAAAACTTAAAACAATTGAAAAGAATTGTGAAATATTCGGCCTCATGTTATACGAGCAGAACTAAACTATGTTTTGGGGAAATATTAGATTCCTGACCACTTTTGCAGTCTATAGGCCTTAGGTTAGGAGA
This sequence comes from Perca flavescens, assembly GCF_004354835.1. Classification (NCBI taxonomy): domain Eukaryota; kingdom Metazoa; phylum Chordata; class Actinopteri; order Perciformes; family Percidae; genus Perca; species Perca flavescens. Next base: position 33,083,641 of record NC_041345.1, read on the forward strand.
GATGCCCTATAGCGCAGCCAGGTATGGTGGTAATGGAGAGTCCAAAGTGCTCTTCTTTTGGGCAGAACCAAGGAGAGCGATCGCAGATAGGTCCGTCCTTTGCACCGAAACTTTTTACAATGCAACAACATATAAATAGCATCAAGCTATTACAATCTTTATTATGTAAGCACATATAATATATATAATATAACAGTATATTAGCCAGTCATTTTTATTAGGTTAAACAGGGATTTGATAACGTTTTTAATTTAAGGCCCACCCACAATTGGTCTGGCCCATCCAAAACTGGAATCTTGGCGCCGTGCCTAAGACAACTGTTCGAGAGGACAGTTTGTGGCTCCGACAGTCCAGGGCAAGCCCTTTTTCTGGGCTGGCCACCATAAACCGCTGTATCTATTAGAACAGTTTGTCGAATTCTCTCACGCAGTCGTCTCCATTACCGAATTAGTGCCCATAAACTAACATACAAACCAACAGAAGACAACTAAAAAAATTGTGTTGCATTTGCAAAGGCCCACAGCTTGGTGAAAGGATTGACAGTGGAAAAGTGGCAGAAGGTTGATTTTTCTGATGAATCATCCATTGAACTGCATCCCAATTGCCGCAAATACTGCAGAAAACCTGTTGGTACCCGCATGGACCCAAGATTCACCCAGAAAACAGTCAAGTTTGGTGGAGGAAAAATCATAGTTAGGGGTTACATCCAGTATGGGGGTGTGCGAGAGATCTGCAGAGTGGATGGCAACATCAACAGCCTGAAGTATCAACAAATTCTTGCTGCCCATTACAATCCAAACCACAAGAGAGGGCAAATTCTTCAGCAGGATGGCGCTCCTTGTCATACTTCAGCCTCCAAATCAAAGTTCCTGAAAGCGAAGAAGGTCAAGGTGCTTCAGGATTGGCCAACCCAGTAACCAGACATGAACATTATGGAGCATGTCTGGGGTAAGGTATGAAGGGGGAGGCTTGGAAGATTAAACCAAAGAATCTTGATGAACTCTGGGAGTCCTGCAAGACTGCTTTCTTTGCTATTCCAGATGACTTCATCAATAAGTTATTTAAGTCATTGCCGAGACGTATGGATGTAGTCCTCCAAGCTCATTTTCTTTTTCCCAAGGCACCATGACTTTACATATGCTCTGATGTTATTGTAGCATGTTTGTGTATTCAAAATAAAATATAATTTCTACCGTACATTACTGTATTTTTGTATGCGACAAAACTTTTGTCCAAGCCAAATCTGACATTTCTGTCCTAATTCAATTATAAAACTCAATGAATGATACAATACTTTATTTTGGTATAATAAGCATAATCCTTTGCCTTTCATATAAGCCATTTCTGATTCCTATTGATCAACTACAAGCCAAGTTATAATTTGTTGTTCCTACAACTTAGATAAGCGACAAGACTTTTGTCAGGCACTGTATATATAGATATATACATATATTAATTTTTTTCATATATGCTATGTTGCATATTCATGACATTGTTATCCTAAGGAAAATGATTTGCCAGGAACGTGCTGTTTATTCAAAAATAGAGCTTTATTAACACAAAACACAAACGCAATCAGAAAAAAACTATGTACAAAACATCGGAGAAACAGCACACACAACAAATATCCCTCCCTCACGAGAAGCAGCACCGTCAACCCCTAACCCACGGCCGCCTCGGAGCTGTAGGTAACCGGCAGCATTCGGTCTGAATTGGGTCCATTTAGCAGACGTCTGTGGTGCGTTGTCCTGTATTTCTATGAAATATGAAGCTACTGCGCACTGTCTCGTAATATGACTTACAGGCAGCTGGAAAACAATTAAATGAGAGTGGTATGAATAAAAAATACGTAAGTCACAGTTAAATTAAACAAGGATCCTGATAAAACAGTGAACATTACTTACACACAATTGCGTCATTATCAGCGTCATGTAAATCTGGACAAATATAGGTCACGGCCTCCACTGCATGAAAAGTGGGATTTTCGTCAGTATGCAGCACTGTAGATTGTCGTGGAACTTCAGGTTTACGGCTGTACACGGCAATTTACAGGCAACACCGAAAACTGCCGTAAATTGTCGGAAATTGACGTGGGCCTTGCTTGGCAGTTTTGCCCCCATGACCCCCCCTCCCTCTAATTCTAGGGGAGGCTTTAACATGTAAATGAAAATGCTGTGAGCTATACAAATGCAAATTATTGTAGCAGCAGGGGGAGTTTTACCCCAGGTGACATTTTTCTAAAAGGTATTAACTTCATTTTAAGAAAATCTCTTAAAATAGATCAGACTCAGTATAGCCTAATTGTAGACTCTTCAATTTTAGCTTAAATTGATTGATTTAATAAAAGTATGCTACATTAATTACTGTGTATGTCATTAGTTACTAATGTTATGTAAAAAAGATACACAAAATCATTTATTTCAACAATTAGTTTTAATCAGGCTTTGCCACAAAGGTAAAATGTGCATTCCATGATTCATTCCAGTCTCCTCGAGCTCAACCACTGAGCATAGTGACATGACTACAGTCTTTGGTCTTGCTCATCCAACATTGTCTGGTGGAATGGAGACAGAGGCACCACTGGACAGTTTTCTAAGAGAAGTCTTTCTGCTGACACCAAAACACTGGGCTTCACATAAAGCATATCAGCTTTGTCATTGCATGACAAGGTCCCAACCATTTGTCTTCTTAAAATACTGGCAAATTCAGCACCATATTCACATGTCCATGGCATATGAAGCTGTTGGCTCTGCTGAAATGGCCTCATAATCTAGACTTCAATTGTCCTATTGTTATTAAGCTTTCCCAGTAATCCATTATAACTCACTGTAATTCACCTCCACACCAGTGTGTGCGCTGTTTGCGCCCTGCTGGTTAATCTCCTCCTCTTTGTCTTTCTCTATCACTCTGCCCCCCTACCCCCGCCCTCACTGCTTCCATTTGAAAAAAAGCGGCGGGACATAAGTCCAAGAGAAATATGGGAATACAGTATTTCATGCCAACTGGTAAAAGAGTTGTCTGTACACTCTGTCAAACTTCACTTGGAAACACACAGGAGTTGTTCAAGACGTTTGGAGCGGGTTTTTTCTCTCCTCCATATCTCCTCTGGGGCTCCAAAGATGCGCTCACAGAAAAGGAAAAGACAACGTAAGTATATGATTATTAATGAAACGGCGAGCTAGTCTGTACTGTTTATTAACTCTTGATCGTACAATGACTTTATTTGGATGTTAAACAGGCTACTTAGACTTGGCAGTAATGTTTTAAACCCCACCCAGTTTAAACGTGAGCAGCTCAGCTGTGTACCTGGCTGCTGTCAGCGCCATTCATTACAGAGCTAAGAGGGTCAGTTGTTTTATAAAAGTGTATTTTTATTATCTTGTAATTTACAGGAAGCAGTCCGCCGTATTCACAACTCAGAGACAAATTGTAGCAGGCGCAACGAACCGGAGCAAGGGTAAGATTTAAAGCAGTGGTTCCCAACCTTTTTTCCTTGGCGCCCCCCCTACTCATGCCTAAGAAAAGCCGAGCCCCCCCCCTCCCCCAAAACCGAAGTTGAGGTAACTCTGGAAATAGAGCCTTACTTTCTTTTTTGACACAGAGCAGTTATCAGCACTGTTACGTTTCTCCACCATCTTTCATTCATAAAATAGTGATGCCGTGGCAGCAGGAAAAACGAGGATACAACAGAATATATAGTTTTTATACAGACTTTTGTATACATTATATATTCTAGTGTATTATCATAATTTGTTTAACGTGCAAATATTTTTTTTTTTTACCTCAACCTCAAACCAGATAAAGACTCGCGCCCCCCCTGTGATCTTTGCCGCCCCCCTGGGGGTGCCCGGACCCCAGTTTGGGAACCACTGATTTAAAGAATATGCTTTCATTGAATGAATTTCATTAATTCATACGTTAATAGATACCGATCTTAACCATACTTCTTTTTTTTTACAGACTAAACTCGCTTCATAACGAGGCCGTGACCTATATTTGCTTGGAGCTACGTCTGCATGTCCAGATTTACATGATGCTGATAATGAAGCCATTGTGTGTAAGTTTTTTTCACTTTTTCATCTTTCCTTGTTTAATTTTACTGTGACTTATGTTTTTTTTTAATTCATACCACTCTCATTTAATTGTTTTCCAGCTGTCTGTATGTGAGACATATTACCAGACAGCACGCAGGAGCTTCAGCTAGAAACAACCAGATGTGGCATCGCGGGCAGAAGCTGTGAAGAGCTCAGCTCGGAGTCGGTCGAGAAGAAAAGAGGGTAAGATTAGATCCGTTTGGTTAACGTGAATATTTTTCAGGTGCATTCATAGATGTATTGTGTCCATAAGCAGTGCATTGCGCAGTACTGATTGTCTTTATTGATTGACTTTACAGCTGCTGGAAGCGAGACAGAGTGTGCTGGCTGCAGGTGAGGTGGACATTTGGAAGTGCGCCACCATAGAGCTACAGGACAACGCACCACAGACGTCTGCTAAATGGACCGAATCAGACCAAATGCTGCCGGTTACCTCCAGCTCTGAGCCGGCCGTGGGTTAGGGGTTGACGGTGTTGCTTCTCGTGAGCGTGGGATATTTGTTGTGTGTGCTGTGTGTGTCTCCGATGCTTTGTACACAGTTTTTTTTCTGATTGTGTTTTGTTTTGTGTCAATAAAGCTCTATCTTTGAATAAACGTTTTTAGGATAACATGACATGAATATACAACCAAAGAATTTCTAATATATATGATACAACATAGCATATATGAAATAAATATATAATACATAAATAAATATATATATAAATATATATATATATATATATATATATATATATATATATATATATATTTATATTATTATAATAATAATTTTATTATTATAATAATAATGGCCCAGGGTGACCAATAGCTTAACCCATGACAGACCTGTCAACCAATCAAGAGAGATTCATACAATAGCGAGTGAGGAAATTCCAGCCAGGCCAGACGTTCTCTGGCCAGGCGCCTATTCATATTCTAATTAGATCCATTAACACCTCCGCGGGGGCTCTCCACATACGTCATGGTTCGTTTCCAACAATATGTTGCACAGACGAACGTGACGTTCACAGCCTGTAAATTGCATAGACAGTATATCATGGACCAATAGACCCCGTGTCTCTGGACGGAGACCAGTGAAGGCTATTAGAAGCACTTTTCCGGTGATGGCCAGCTTTACTGCGCAGCCTCCAACTGAGAGAATGTGACGTGAGCAACGTGTCTGAAAGTTGAAAGTCTTCTGGTAGCTGTGCCAAGAGAAATCTCAATCATTCCCAATCTTACAGATACGGAGAGTGTAGGTGGATGTAAGGAGATAACATGGGCACAGGCTAATTATTGCTAACTAACATGCTAGTTAACATTTGTAATTAAACCTAAACAGCTCATGTAAGTCGAAACTGCCTGCGAGCTTCTCCTGTACTATACGGTAATTCCTCTACTGTGCGACAGTAAGTCACTTGGTTATGACACAATCGTTAGCTTATTTTTACAAAAGCGTCTGCTACGGAGCCATAACGTGAGGTACAAGGTAATGAAGCCTTTTATACATTGTCGTGTTTCTTTGGAACTAAACAACGGAAAAATAGAGTCTTTAAACGCTTCAGATGTAAAGTTATTCGCAGTCAAGTGACGTAAAAAAAAAATGGCGGTCAGCGGAATGCTAACAGGAGGTGATGGCCAGTTAGCAACAAAATGGCGCCATAGATGGCTCGAGTTCTGAAGCGAAGCTTACCCCCTTGGTAAATTGTTGATAACTGCCGAAAATTAGGGGGATTTCCGGGCGTTTACAGGCATTTACGGGGACTGAAATCCCACTTTTCATGCAGTGCTCGTTATGAGGCGAGGTTAGTCTGTAAAAAAAAAGTACGGTTAAGATCAGTATCTATTAACGTATTTATGTCCTTATACAGCAGAATGAATATTCATTCAATGAAAGCATATTCTTTAAATCTTGCCCCCATTCGTAGCGCCTGCTGCAGTTTGTCTCTAAGTTGTGAAGACGGCGTACTGCTTCCTGTAAATTACAAGACAAGACCAAAAAATACACTTTAATAAAGCAACTAACTAACAGCTCTGTAATGAATCACGCTGAAATCAGCCAGGTACACAGCTGTGCTGCTCACGTTTAAACTTGCGTGCATGTCGCGGGGTTTAAAACATTACTGCCAAGTCTAAGTAGCCTGTTTAACATCCAAATACAGTCATTGTACGATCAAGAGTTAATAAACAGTACAGACTAGCTCGCCGTTTCATTAATAATCATATACTTACATTGTCTTTTCCTTTTCTGCGGGCGCATCTTCATGGAGCCCCAGAGGTGATAAGGAGGAGAAAAAAAAAGCTCTGTACCTCTTGAACAACTCCTGTGTGTTTCCAAGTGAAGTTTGGTCCAGACCATCTTAAATTCTCGGAGAGATGGTCCAGACTGTTCTGGCTCCACACCTGGCTGGAACCACTCTGCACTTCCCTGAGCATTCCCTATGTCGACAACTTCAACTTGTTCTGGGAGATGCCCAACCTGCTGAAGCGTGATGGTCTCCACCCAAACCGACACGGAGCCAGGCTGCTATCTGACAACATAATCACCACACTGACAGGCAAGTATTGACATTATGTTGAAAATATCACAAATTCATGTCCCCGAGGTATTGATCCTGATAGCACTATACAAGTGAATGAATCTGATAACAAGTAGTACTATTATTATTCCAGTAACGTGTAGTACTAGTGCTATTCCAGTAACATGTAGTACTAGTGCTATTCCAATTATAATCAACAATAGACCACACAAAGTGGTGAATAGAGGGGCAATACTTAACAACCTAATTGGAATTAAAACTACCACTGCAATGATAGAAAAGGATAGGAAAATTAGATGTGGATTAGTAAATATCAGATCTCTGTCTTCTAAAGCAGTACTAGTAAATGAATTGATATCTGATAATCAAATTGATTTATTCTGTCTTACTGAAACCTGGCTGGGCCATGAAGATTATGTTAGTCTAAATTAAGCGACTCCTCCCAGTCATATTAATACTTAAATTCCTAGAGGCTCAGGCCGAGGAGGGGGAGTTGCAGCCATATTTGATTCAAGCCTGTTAATTAACCCTAAACCCAAACTAAATTATAACTCTTTTGAAAGTCTTGTTCTTAATCTTCAACACCCAACCTGGAAATCAGTACAGCCAATTATATTTGTTGTTGTCTACCGAGCTCCAGGTCCGTATTCTGAATTTTTTTCTGAATTCTCAGAGTTTTTAATCATGTGTAGTACTTAAATCAGACAAAGTATTTATTGTTGGTGATTTTAATATCCATGTGGACGTTGACAGCAATAGCCTTAGTACTGCTTTCAACTCACTTCTAGATTCTATTGGCTTCAGTCAGAGTGTGCATGAAGCCACGCACTGTTTTAACCACACCCTCAACCTCGTGCTGGCATATGGTATCAAATTGAAGATGTATTAGTATTCCCGCAAAATCCTTTATTATCAGACCACTTCTTAATTACTTTCGAATTCTTCATACCCGATTATACGACATTAGATAAAAGCTTCTATACTAGATGCCTATCTGACAGTGCTATAGCTAAATTTAAGGAAGACATTCCAACAGCACTAAACTCATTACCTTGTTTTAATACAACAGAGGACCTTTATGTAAACTTTAGTCCCTCTCAAATCGACAATTGTGTAGATGGTGTTACGGCCTGCCTACGGACTACTTTAGACTCTGTTGCTCCACTCAAAAAGAAGAAGATGAAGCAAAGGAAACTAGCACCTTGGTATAACTCCCAAACTCGTAAATTAAAGCGAAACTCGCGAAAACTTGAAAGTAAATGGCGCTCCACCAAAATGGAAGAGTCTCGTTTGGATTGGCAAGACAGTTTGAAAACCTATAGGACGGTCCTCAGACATGCCAGATCAGACTATTACTCATCAGTAATAGAAGAAAACAAGAACAACCCAAGGTTTCTTTTCAGCACTGTAGCCAGGCTGACAGATAGTCAGTCATCTCCAATTTTGATACCTCTAGCTCTGAGTGGTGATGACTTCATGAGCTTCTTTAATGATAAAATTACAACAATTAGAGATAACATTCATCACCTTTTGCCCTCAACTTCTAATGGTTCACCTTTCAACGCAGGACTGCTAGAAAGAACGACTAGACCTGACATTTACTTAGACCATTTTTATCCTATAGACCTTCAACAACTAATGGTAAAGGTATCTTCAGCAAAGCCATCTACCTGTCTCTTAGACCCCATCCCAACGAGATTACTCAAAGAAGCGTTACCCGTGGTTAACACCTCTCTACTAGATATGATCAATATGTCTCTATTAACAGGTTATGTACCGCAGTCATTTAAAGTAGCTGTGATAAGACCTCTTCTGAGAAAACCCACCCTCGATCCTGAGGTCTTAGCAAACTATAGACCTATATCTAACCTTCCCTTTCTCTCCAAGATCCTTGAGTATGTAGTTGCTAATCAGTTATGTGATTTTCTCCATAGCAACAGCTTATTTGAAGACTTTCAATCAGGATTTAGAAAGCATCATAGTACAGAGACGGCACTGGTGAAAATTACTAACGATGTTCTAACTGCTGCAGACAAAGGACTTGTCTCCATACTTGTTTTATTAGATCTTAGTGCTGCATTTGACACTATTGACCATACAATCCTGTTACAGAGATTGGAACACTTAGTCGGAATTAAAGGAATTGCACTAAGCTGGTTTAAGTCTTATTTTTCTGATCAATCTCAATTTGTTAATGTTAATGATAAATCGTCTAAGTACGCGAGGGTTATGCATGGCGTTCCACAGGGCTCGGTGCTTGGAACAGTTTTGTTCTCATTGTATATGCTTCCTCTTGGTAATATCATTAGGAAACACTCAATTAACTATCACTGCTATGCGGACGACACCCAATTCTACTTGTCAATCAAACCAGACGAAACAAGTCAGTTAGCTAAACTTCAAGCATGTATTAAAGATATAAAATCCTGGATGACCTATAATTTTCTGATGTTAAACTGTAACAAAACTGAAGTTATTGTGCTGGGCCCTAAACACCTCCGAACTTCATTATCTACAGATATAGCTACTCTGGATGGTGAATGTCCTGGCCTCCAGCACTACTGTCAGAAATCTAGGAGTTATTTTTGATCAGGATATATCCTTAAACGCCCATCTAAAATAATCATCAAGAACAGCCTTTTTTCATCTTCGTAACATTGCCAAAATTAGGAATATCCTGTCTCAAAACGATGCTGAAAAACTAGTCCATGCATTCGTTACTTCCAGGCTGGACTATTTTAACTCCCTACTGTCAGGTTGCTCAAATAAGTCCCTTAAGACTCTCCAGCTGATCCAGAATGCTGCAGCACGTGTTCTGACGAGAACTAAGAAAAGAGATCATATTTCTCCTGTTTTAGCTTCTCTGCATTGGCTTCCTGTGAAATTCAGGATTGACTTTAAAGTCCTTCTCCTGACCTACAAAGCCCTAAATGGTCAAGCACCATCCTATCTAGAACAGCTCTTAGTACCTTATTGTCCCACTAGAGCACTCCGCTCCCAGAATTCAGAGCTACTTGTGGTTCCTAGAGTCTCCAAAAGTAGAATGGGAGCCAGAGCCTTCAGCTACCAGGCTCCTTTCCTGTGGAACCAGCTCCCAGTCTGGGTTCGGCAGACACCATCACCTCATTTAAAGGAACACGCCGACTTATTGGGAATTTAGCTTATTCACAGTAACCCCCAGAGTAAGACAAGTCCATACATACCCTTCTCATCTCCGTGCGTGCTGTAACGCTGTCTGACGGTTCCAGCATTAGCTTAGCCTAGCACAGATCCTGCAGGTAACTGGTTCCAACTAGCCTACTGCTCCCAATTGTGACAAAAGTGACAAAATAACGCCAACATGTTCCTATTTACATGTTGTGATTTGTAGAGTCACAGCGTGTACAAAAAAAAACGTAACATGAGACACAGCCATCTTCTAACAGTAAACAGACTGGGAACTATATTCTCAGACAGGCTTGCTGCGAGCATATCACTCCGCCCAAGTACTATATTCTTCCACTGAGATGAGAAGGGTATGTATTGACTTGTCTAACTCGGGGGGTTACGGTGAATAAGCTAAATTCCCAATAAGTCGGCATGTTCCTTTAAGAGTAAACTGAAAACTCTCCTCTTTGTTAAGCTTTTAGTTAGGGAGTGAGGAGTTGCAGCGTTTGCCTAGACCGGCGGGGGAGGGTGTATGTCTACAGACGCAGCACCCCTTCTCTTCTCTGCTTCTCTTCATAGATGTTAGACTCATCTACCATATAATCAATGATATAATCAAAGTAGAGGGAGACAGCCAGTACAGCCCGATCCGGTTGGGGAGAGTTCTAGCCCGACCAGGTAACTCTCCTTTACCTGTCTCTCTTAGTTATGCTGTTATAGTTTTAGACTGCTGAGGGACTTCCTTTGACACACTGAGCTTCTCTCTCCTCTCTCTTTCCATCTGTGTGCTTCCATGTTCCAGAAATGCTTGTTACTAACTTAGCCCCTAAATCATGGTTGCAGCCTGTCACCATAGTCCTGCTGTGTGCCCTGCTATGCTCTGCAGTGCCCTGCTACATCCTGCTGCATCCTACTACGCCCTGCAGTGCTCTGCTACATCACTACTATACTACTAGTAGTACTACTACAATACTGAAACAGTCTCTGTTCCAGTATTTTTATTGTGACTATTATTGCCACTGTTCATCACCCCCCAACCGGGACTGTCAGACACCGCCTACCAAGAGCCTGGGTCTGTCCCAGGTTTCTCCCTAAAAGGAGTTTTTCCTCGCCATTGTCGCACCAAATGCTTGCTCTGGGGGGGAATTACTGGAATTCTTGGGTCTTTGTAAATTATAGAGTGTGGTCTAGACCTACTCTATCTGTAAAATGTCCTGAGATAACTCTTGTTATGAATTGATACTATAAATAAAATTGAATTGAATTGAATTAAAACCATGCCTTTGTTCAGTTCACATTCTTTTCTCTTCATGAGCTTCTTTAATGATAAAATTATAACAATTAGAGATAAAATTCATCATCTTTTGCCCTTAACTTCTAACAGTTCATCTTTAAATGCAGGACCGCTAGAAAGAACGACGACTCCCGACATATACTTGGACTGCTTTTATCCTATAGACCTTCAACAATTAATGTTAAAGATATCCTCAGCTAAGCCGTCTACCTGTCTCTTAGACCCCATCCCAACGAGGCTACTCAAAGAAGCGTTACCCGTGGTAAACACTTCATTATTAGATATGATCAACATGTCCTTACTGACAGGTTATGTACCGCAGTCATTTAAAATTGCTGTGATAAAACCTCTTCTAAAAAACCCACCCTAGATCCTGAGGTCTTAGCAAACTATAGACCTATATCTAACCTTCCCTTTCTAACCAAGATCCTTGAGAAGGTGGTTGCTAATCAGTTATGTAATTTTCTACATAGCAACAGTCTATTTGCTGATTTTCAATCAGGATTTAGAAAGAATCATAGCACAGAGACGGCACTGGTGAAAATTACTAACGACCTTCTAACTGCTGCAGACAAAGGACTTGTCTCCATTCTTGTTCTACTAGATCTTAGTGCTGCATTTGACACTATTGACCATACTATCCTGTTACAGAGACTGGAACACTTAGTTGGCATTAAAGGAATCGCACTAAGCTGGTTTAAGTCCTATTTCTCTGAACGATCCCAGTTTGTTAATGTTAATGATAAACCCTCCAAGCACGCTAAAGTTAGCCATGGCGTTCCTCAAGGCTCAGTGCTTGGACCAATTCTATTTTCCTTATATATGCTTCCTCTAGGTAATATTATTAGGAAACACTCGATTAACTATCACTGTTACGCAGACGATACCCAATTATATCTGTCAATTAAGCCAGACGAAAGTGGTCAGTTAGCAAGACTTCAAACGTGTATTGAGGATATAAAATCCTGGATGACCCACAATTTCCTGATGTTAAACTCAGACAAAACTGAAGTTATTGTGATAGGACCAACGCATCGCCGAACTTCGTTTTCGAAAGATATAGTTACTCTGGATGGTATTACCCTGGCCTCCAGCACTGCTGTCAGAAATCTAGGAGTTATTTTTGATCAGGATATATCCTTCAACGCCCACTTAAAACAAACCTCAAGAATAGCCTTTTTCCATCTTCGTAACATTGCCAAAATTAGGAATATCCTGTGTCAAAACGATGCTGAAAAACTAGTCCATGCATTCGTTACTTCTAGACTAGATTACTGCAATTCCTTATTATCAGGTTGCCCAAATAAGTCCATTAAGACTCTCCAACTGATCCAGAATGCTGCAGCACGTGTTCTGACGAGAACTAAGAGAAGAGATCATATTTCTCCTGTATTAGCTTCTCTGCATTGGCTTCCAGTGAAATATAGGATTGAATTTAAAATCCTCCTCCTGACTTACAAAGCTCTAAATGGTCAAGCACCATCATACTTAGAAGAGCTCATAGTACCTTATTGTCCCACTAGAGCACTGCGCTCCCAGAATGCGGGGCTACTTATGGTTCCTAGAGTCTCTGGAAGTAGACTGGGGGCCAGGGCCTTCAGCTATCAGGCTCCAGTATTATGGAACCAGCTCCCAGTCGGGGTTCGAGGGGCAGACACCGTCACCACATTTAAGAGTAAACTGAAAACTCTTCTCTTTGATAAAGCTTATAGTTAAGGAGTGAGGAGTTGCAGCGTCCGCCTAACCCGGCCCACCTGCTTCTCCTCGTAGTCATCAGTTTTTTATACTGTATAATTAATAATCGAGCGAGAGTAGAGGGAGTAAGGCCAGTACAGCCCGATCCGGTTGGGGGGGAGTTCTAGCCCGACCAGGCACCTCTCTTTAACCTGCCTCTCTTAAGTTATGCTACTACAATTCTAGACTGCCGGGGAGGCTGTTCCTCCCTAAGACACACTGAGCTGGTCTCTCATCTCTACTTGTTACTTTTGTATGCATCCTGTCCCAGAAATGCTTGTTACTAATCTAGCTCTGGGGAGTTTACTCCCCGGAGTCCTTATGTTTCTTCTGCATTTCCCGGCCGCATCCTGCTGCGTCCTGCTGCATCCGCAGTATTCCCCCGTGCTCTGCAGCGCCACGTTACATCCCGCAACGCCCTGCTGTGATGTTCCTATGCACAGAGTAGTCAGGATCCGGTATAGGAGACTGCACTACTCAGTATGACACGATGTGCCCGGCTATGACATGAACTTCCACGATAACCTTCGAAGTCAATGTGACTTCTAATGTGACTGTTATCACCACTGTTCATCACACCCCCAACCGGCCCGTCAGACACCGCCTACCAAGAGTCTGGGTCTGCCGAGGTTTCTTCCTAAAAGGGAGTTTTTTCTTGCCACTGTCGCAATAGCCACTGCTAATGCTTGCTCTTGAGGGAATTACTGTAATTGTTGGGGTTTTGGAATTTATAGAGTGTGGTCTAGACCTACTCTATCTGTAAAGTGTCTCGAGATAACTTTTGTTATGATTTGATACTATAAATAAAATTGAATTGAATTGAATTGAATTCTTTTTGACCTATATAGCCACTTTAAAATGCTCCTCTTTCCACAATAATTTCAGCTAGAGACTCCAAATACACTTCAGATGACAAGACGTTGAGATAGCAAACCATGTTTCTGTTATTACTGTTTGAGTTTCATGCTCATTTCTTTTCTGAGTTTAGAACAGATGTGTATTTAGCTTCTTTAGAGTGATAGCTTTTCAGCATTTACACGCTTTTTCTTGTGATGTTTCGATTGTCCTTAACACACACAATTTATCTTCATGTTTGATTTATTGTTAATTAGTTTTTGTCATCTCATTGCAGAACATGCACACACACACACACACACACACACACACACACACACACACACACACACACACACACACACACACACACACACACACACACACACACAGTAACCCATTCACACAGCAGTCCTATATGGAGATAAACGTCTCAGAGTTTCCTCTAAACAGCAAACATTTGTTTTAAAGTCAAATATCATTTTTAGGAGATGTTCTTGGTAGCAGATTGTAGTGTGAGGATGTCTTCTGATGGATCTACCTGGTAGATATTAGATGTCTAAAGTGAGCAGCAGGGGGCTCCATCAGTCTGTTTACAGTACAGGCCAAAAGTTTGGACACACCTTCTCATTCAATGTGTTTCCTTTTTATTTTCATGACTATTTACATTGTAGAGTCTCACTGAAGGCATCAAAACTATGAATGAACACATATGGAATTATGTACTTAACAAAAAAGTGTGAAATAACTGAAAACATGTCTTATATTTTAGATTCTTCAAAGTAGCCACCCTTTGCTTTTTTATTAATAAGGGAAAAAATTCCACTAATTAACCCTGAAAACCATTTCAGGTGACTACCTGATAAAGCTCATTGAGAGAACACCAAGGGTTTGCAGAGTTATCAAAAAAAGCAAAGGGTGGCTACTTTGAAGAATCTAAAATATAAGACATGTTTTCAGTTATTTCACACTTTTTTGTTAAGTACATAATTCCATATGTGTTCATTCATAGTTTTGATGCCTTCAGTGAGAATCTACAATGTAAATAGTCATGAAAATAAAGAAACTCATTGAATGAGAAGGTGTGTCCAAACTTTTGGCCTGTACTGTATGCACATCTCAATGTACTTTCAGAGTTCAGCTCTAACTTTGAACAGAAAGTTATGGAGGATATATGTATTCATAATTCAAATTGAAAGTCCAAAAAGAAAATGATGTGAGATCAAATCAAAATATTATTTTACTACGCTGCTAGGAAAAATCATGCCATAATTGAATTTAAGAAAGAAAAAGGAAAGTGAAAAAGCAAAGTTGAAATGTAAAATGATAATTCTAAAATTTAAAGTGACAATGTAAAAAGTCAAATTTAAAATGCAAAACTGAAATCTTTGAAATATTTTACTGATTGAAAATCGCAATGGAAATAAGAAAAGAGATACATTTTCAAAATGTGAAATGCAAAAGCTTAAATGTAAATACTTATATTAAAATTTCAAATAGAAAAATTATAATTTTATTTTAGTCTTTGCACTTTATAATTTTCAATTTTCAAATTGAAATTTTATCTTTTGAATTTTACATTTGGCAATTGCCCATTGACATTTTAAGATTCTCCTTTTCCATTTGGTGGGAGGGTCTGAACAGAACGGGTGCAGAGGCACCTTAGGGACAGCAGGGGGAGCTGCTGCTGGGGAGCTCACTGTCTGAAACTACTACGGCAACAACAGAGCAGGTTGAGGGAGCAGGTCTGTAGGGACAACTGTTATTTATAAGGCAATGGCTTCACCTTGGGGAATGTATTCTTACATGTCTGACCATGTGGCCTCACACACAAACTCACCTGGACTAAAAAGGAGCATTAACAACTCCACGCAGTTCCCTATCGGTCTGACAGCGAGAAAGCAGCAGACAGTACAGCAGGTAAGAGGCTGCCTTTGGCGACTAGCTAACATTATCAGCTCTTTCACCTGAACATCACAGTGAAGGAGCATCAGTCTGCTGCAGAGTTTCCACAAGTGCTCACTGGGTCCCATCCCAAGCTGGACTTGGATTAACAGCTGATTCTGTAACCACTGGATCAATGGACACCACTAGACTCAGGACTCTCCCTCTCTCTGACACATTGCTACTTTATTAAAAGTCTTGGATTTTATTTTAGCTTGTACATTTTTTATTTAATATGATATAATAATTTCCGTACCTTTTTTATTTTGCTTGTTCTATATTTCTATTCCCTACTACTGAACATATCTATAATTGCTGCTGTGACACCTGACTTTATCCTATAGGGAAGCAATAAAGTCCAATTTTATCTTATTTGGCCGCCAACTGTAACTATTATAATTCAGTTATGATTATTTAGTTAAACATTTGTTCTGTGGAAGAATCTGAATTTGTTGAAACAGCAAAAATGAAAAGTGAAAATAAGCGTAACTATACTGTTTTGTTTTTGTCATTATGGGTCAAATTATAACAAAATGTTAAAATAAGTATTCTTCAATAAACTATTGTTACAATGAAAGGTTCCCACATGTCTTGAAATCTGGTCTCCCAGACAACAGTGGCCTTTGCTAACCACTCAACCAAAGCATGCCTCAGCTCCATCATGACACACCAACAGATTCTCACACCCATCTCGTACACGCATATATATATATATATATATATATATATATATATATATATATACACACACACACACACACACACACACACACACACACACACTATTTTGCCATTTGGACCCACGTTTTTGAATTAAAGAACGAACTTCAGACCTTTAATTATCAATAAATAGACATTTTTGACTTGTCAAACATACAGTCTCCCCCTCCCTCCTCCACTCCTTCAGTGAGCAAATCACTTTAGCAACACGTACTGCTACAGGAGGAGAAGAAAAGGAGAGGACAAGAAGAGGGGAGGAAGAAAGGATGATGAGATGAAAAAAGGAGAAGAGGTGTTATCAGAAATGTGAGGACAATATTTATTTATGGATTTACATACTGTAATAACACTTATACATATACATGGCCATATTCTACTGCTCTTCATACTATTCATCCTGCACATACACTTATTCTTACTACTCTTATAATGTTACCACACTGCACATAACTCAGTATAGCCATATTCTGTTTTTCTCATATATTCTGCTAATACACCGCATATATCCATATTATTCTTACTACTCTTATAATGTTACTGCTGCTACATTGCACATATATGCACATGTTGTTCATACATTGTTCATATTACATAGCAATATTTATTCTGCTCTTATAACACTGCAATATATTTCCTGTCCTGTCTATGCACCACCTGTCTATAATTGTATATCACGTTACATTTTTCTGCTTTTTTGCAGTTTGCAACGCAAACTGCATTTTGTTGTCTTTGTACTTGTACTCAGCACAATGACAATAAAGTTGAATCTAATCTAATCTGAATCTAATCTAATACATGAAACTAGAACCATGCACATTGTAGAGTCTCATTTGCTGATGGTAACTAACCTGGTGAATGCTAAAAAGTCTCTGTGTGAACTGATTACTTGTTGAGTATTTATTAAATCTATTTAAAGGAATATTAATTAACAATTGGGTAAGGAAAATAAAATAAATTGGTAAGGTAGCCTTTTTTCTTTCAGCCCCTGCCACCCAAAATGTCTGTGTATGTCCCTGCTGGAGCCCTAGAAGCCCACTCCACACCTAAGTGTGTTACTAAAATCATATCTAAATATGAGGAAACAAAATCTAAAAAAGAGAGCAGCGAGAAAGAGGCAGAGCAACGCCAGACAGACAACATTCCAAAGTCAACGTTTCCTTGGAATGAAACTCGAGGTTTGAACATGTCACAAGTTAATTATAATCTCTTTTGTTTCTTCTTGTTTTCTGGCTTCAGTGTTTATTAAACTCTGTGGAGGTTACACCTCTAGTAAATTAGTAAGGTAGTCAGGAATGTGTTTTTGTATGCATTTCATTACATAGGCCTAAATTCAGGGCTTGACATTCCCCACTCTTGCTATTATTTAGTTAGTGACGCAACATTTTTGCTAGCCACTATTTTGTGGGAAATTACATTATTATAAATATAGTTTTATTTGATTACAGTTGACTGTGGTGTGCTACAATTCACTTGAACTAGAATTACAACCTTTTTAAATGTAAATGACCACCCAAATGTAGGATCTAACAGTGATGAAATATTCAGCTTTGATAAGGTTGTGTGTATGTATGAAAACATGCAACCGATTAAGACATTAAAAGCAGGCACTTAAGTTAATGACAGTAAAGTTAAGATTTGCTTTACTTGCTTACTTTTCAGAGCTATATCAACGCATGCTTGATGAGAACAGGCTGAGAATGAGAACTCGCCGTGTATCTGATGGTTGATCAAACTCCAACTAGAGAACAAAAACAAGAACATGAAACCAGGTTACATGGAGTATGACTGGCAGTTAATACAGGGCACGCTGCGACACACACACTCACAAACACACACACACACACACGAGCGCACAGACACACACACACACACACGTGCACACACACGCACAGACACACACATACGCACGCACACAGACACAGACACACACACAGACACACGCATCCAGGCTAGTCCTAGCATCATTTATCACAGAATTTCAATGAATAATTTCATAATGACTGCATGAACTTTCTTGATGTGACTTTCCTGGTACCAGACCTGATGATCCAGAAGATCAACCTTTGGTTTGTTGTTGTTCAGCAGAGTCAAAGCATCAGCTTTAATGGTTGGGTTTTATAATCTGCTGGGTGCACTGAATTGTGTGGTCTAGACCTCCTCTATCTGGAAAGTGTCCCAAAATAACTCCTGTTGTGATTTGACACTATAAATAAAATTGAATTGAATACTGGAGCAATTTCAAAGATTGTTATTCCCATCAGTCATAGGGTTCAGGTTGAAAAAGACTAAACTAACATTTAACTCAACTTATAGAGACCTGAAACATAACGACTGTGTTGTAATGCATGTAATGCAGCAAGTAAAGCCCGGGATACTTGTTTGATAAAAATCTGTTTTAATAACCGTGGGAAAGGACTTCTTCACTTCTTTAGAAACCACACCTGCTAAAGACTGATAGTGTTCTTGGCAGGAGTTTAAGGAAGAAGTTTTTATTTAAAAAAAAACAGATTAACTTGAACACACGCACACACACACACACACACACACACACAGACAGACAGACAGACAGACAGACACACACACACACACACACACACACACACACCGAAGTATGAACCACCAAAAATAACGTGGCGAGAACTGGGTGAACGAAACGTTCCTATATGATGTCATGATGAAACTGAGAATGATGTAATTAGGCCGCATTGAGGCCGTCAAGAGTAGCCTGGTTGCTGCGACCGGGTTGGCCTGGTATTATCCTCGGCTGAGTAGTTGATCATAGATTAAAGCGCAGAGGAGAGTCTGCGTGCAAATGAAAAGAAGCAACGTCTCCGCGTTTTGAAGTTTAGTGTTATAAGGAGTAAACTTGATGAGGTCAAATGACATGAGTTAGCTGCGTACAAGGTCAGTGAAAATGTCACTTAATGCACTGCATAGATGATGAGTTACAAGTGGTATTTTACCCATGCTGCGAGAAAAGATAGGTTAAACGTGCTGCAAGAAAAACCAGTTGAACATGCAGAATATGAAGTCCAGCTGGCCGTGCTGCAAAGACATTGTGTAAAACATGCGCATAATGAGACATTGATATGATGAGATCCATAGGGTGTAGCATATAGGAGAATTCCATTGCAAGACGACTGCTGTTCAAGGTGGCTCAGTGGTTAGCACTTCTACCTCACAGCAAGAAGGTTCTGGGTTTGATCCCAGGTCATCCCAGGCCTTTCTGTGTGGAGTTTGCATGTTCTTCCCATGCTTGCGTGGGTTTCCTCTGGGTGCCCCAGTTTCTTCCCACCATAAAGACTAGGAACTAGGACTACAGTTGAAAATTAGCCAACTGGCTAACACTGGTGCATTTACAGAAATGTTGATTAATGTGCATTGTCCTAATATAAATAAATATTCTTCTTCTTCTGTTTAAACATAATGCAGAGATGAACTGTACGACTTGCTGCCAAATTCAATCAATGACATAAGACAATAACGACCACCGTTTGCCCAGTAAGATGGACTACCACCACCTAACTTAGGATAGGGATTCCCCCAAAACTAGCAAAAGAAAAACGAGTGCCACGCAGGTATAGTTAACATAGTGCCTTCGTAGTGTAGACCGGTGTGGCAGTTCGCTGAGGCGTTGCGTCGCTCGCTGTGGCCGAGCCAACCCCTTTTTATTGCCTTCCCCTCAGCAAACCCCCGGCCCTACTAGTGCCCTCTTCTGCCGTACGGACGAACACCAGTTGCCCGTCAGCGGGGCGGATGTTTTGACCTATACTAAAAAGGAGTTGCTTTTGACGCTTCCCTGATTTATTGGTTTATAGAGACACACACGCCCTCTGTTTAAGGAGAGACCCTCGCCCGGATCAGGGAACCAGAAGGCGAGACAAGAGGTTAGATACACACTACACCAGACGTCCCCAAAAACACGAGCTCTTATCCCCCTGTATATGACAAGCACTGCCCGAGGGGATCTTTACAACCAATGATTTTTCTTTAGTACTTACGGTCTCAGCCGTCGTCCCAGGGTCACGGAGGTGCCTTCCTTCTCAAGGACGCCCACCTTGCCCTTCTTGGTCGCCGGACTGAGAGAGGAGGTGCTCAGAGGCTCTGACCAGGCTGCGCGGGTAGGGAAATGCACTCCCACTAGGAGATAACAGGAGGTCTGCTGTCCAAGTCGATCCCCGCCGGGACGCAACTCTCCGCGGGCGGTAAAAGAGGAGTCACTAACTCCCAAGTGGTCCTCTATAAAATTAAACTAAAAATAAAGATAAAGCCTCCGCTCTAACAGAGGTATTTAAGGCTGCTTCTCTTTTCCTCCTGGCTCTGCGTCTCCCACACTCATATGAGTGCCGGTAATTTCCTCTTCGGTGTCAAAAAGGGCAAATAAATCTTCCCCAAAACGCAGCGAAAAAAGCGTCTGGGCAAACTAAGAGAGAAGAGCACTTTTTGGCCTCTGTATAACAGAGAGCCGCTTCTCAGAGATACTCTTTTTTCTTTTTTTCTTTTTCTTTTCCTCCCTTACACTCAGCGAGCGCAAGGGAACCCCTCTCCGGCTGGGAGAGGCATAATGAATCTTCCCCAAAACAACAGAAAGTGCAAGGGTAGATGGAGAAGGCTTCATGGCATCCCGATGCCACGTAAAGCACTTGGGTAAAAGAGCCCGAAGGAAGCCCAAAAGGGACCCAAAAGGGACCCAAAAGGGTAAAAGGGGCCAAAAGGCACCCAAAAAGGGCTGCTACTCGGCAAAAACACTCATATTTATACACGAAAAACATTTTACTCCTCCCAAAGTTATCCAAAGGGACGTACTTTATGTACTTCCTTGTCCTAGTAAGGTAATGTAGGAAACACTTCACAAAAAACGTAACAGTAATGAACTTCATGAACTCTACAGCTCGTGTGCTGTGTATGGCCACACATGTGCCTTCAAGATGCACACACACACAGCTGCATGCACCCATCAAGGCCGCAGCTCCTGCCTGTGCTCTTCTTATCTGTCTAGGTGCTTTCCTACACTCTTCACAGTTTCTCTCTTTCTGTCATAAAATGCAAAAACAGATTGGTATGTAAGCAAAAAACAGATTAATATATAAGCAAAAACAGATTAATATGTAAGCAAGATATGTTATTTTTTTTTGGGTTTCAACACACACTCTAAGCAATGATATAGTTTGCTTCTCAAAACACATCTATCTAAGTGATTATATGGTTATGCTGGTATACTGATAACACTATGTGTTTTCATCTGGCCTAAAACAATGAAAATGAAATGGATTTTAAAGTTTCTTTGAATGGGTCCTGATCACAGTTCGTCAGGATCAGGAACCTATTGCTGGTTGCAGTAAACACATGCCAGTGTTTATTGACAGGAATGCAATCCCCGTCTTCATTCGGGAAATCAGAGTTCATCATCTTCAGATGAGTGGAGGTCTGAAGTAGGCCATATTTTATGTGGAAGGTTCTATCATCCAATTGTAGCGGAACTGTCCCAGTTTCACGTGTGTGAAATATTTCCACATGGCCGGGTCACCAGTTGTACGCGGGTGAACCTTAGTTTTCTTGTGTCTGTCCCCCACCTGACCAAACTGGTAGATCCTGAAGGCTGACTCCTCTGTTGCCTGAGAGTCAGGGATTGGCACAGGGACAAGGGTGTCCATCGGGGCAGGGGCATCCATTGATACCTCAGAGTTTGGGACCGGTGTAGGAACAGGATTTCCTACAGGTCCCTCTGGTTCAGTCTGAGTTCCTCTAGACATTTTGGAAGGGATGTTAGAGGGAGTTTGAGTCTGAGTACTTTTTCTTTTCTTCTTGTGTTGGCTGGGATGCGGGTGAATCCCAGAGCTTCCGGGAACAGCAGGCAGTGGTTAGGGGAACAGCAAGGAGGAGGGGGAGCACTGGCCTGGATCTTGCCCACCTGCTACCGGGGTCCCGGCTTGCTCACTGCTCGTGGCCGCCTCCTGAGTGGATTCCTGGCCTGTTCTGCCGGGCCCGGGTTGCAGTAGCTCACCAGCCGCTCCAAGATGCCTCTCCTTCCTGTTCTTCTTCCTGTTCCTCCTCCGTTTCTTTGCTCTGCAGGATTCACCTCCAGTGTTGTTTCTGTTCCACCCGCTTGTGTCATCTCCCGGGGTAAGGACTGACATGGATAGGGGTCGAACACGACATACGGCTCCGGCCCGCCCTTCGCCAGCATCTTCGTTATCTCTCTCTGTTCTGGAGTCTGCCAAAACCACGGTGTGGGGAGCCACAGTATTGATGAGGAGATGATCTCTCCGGTGTCAGTGGGGGGGATGGGCTCCTCTCGGATGTGTGAGAGGGAGTCCTCAGCAGCAGGATCGGAGAGGGCCTCGCCGAAGTCAGCAACGGGAATGGATCTCTCTTGGATGTGTGAGGGGGAAGTCCTCACTGGCAGGATCGGAGAAGGGCACCTCAATGCCGAAGCCGATCCTGCCAAGGCTGAGGAGCTGGTACTCTCCATCCTCTCCATCCCCGATGCCAAGACTGTCAAGAGTTCGGAGGAATGATTCACCCGAGCATCCATCTCCACCGTCACTCGCCTCTGGCCCTCCACCCTTGGTTGAAGGAAGATTTGACAAGTAAACTGTGGCTGGTAATTGTCATATCTTTTGCTGAAGCTACTTCTCCAGTCCGGGTATTGAACACTATCCACCCTTCTCCTTCATCCAGAGTAAACTGGTAACACAGAAGAGGGCATCATTTTACTGTGTTCACAAAAATAAACCCTTCTTCTATTCCTAATGCCTATCTACAAAAGACCTCCTACCCCTCCTCTTTCTTAACTTAGAGGGGCCCAGCATCTCAACCAGGTTTTTATGGAGGTTATTTATGGCCAGGACCAGCATACATTGGTCCTGGTATAACTTTACATACTAGAATAAATCTTCCCAATATTACATGGGTAAAATAACCTAAGATGCTTTAATAAACCTGCCACTTTCCTATTTCTGTCCTGTCTTACTACATTTAGAACATAAACCCACAGATAATTACTGCATGGCCTGAACACAACAAGTTCCAGGTAGTCATAACTCATGGGCAGGCAAAAGCATTCTATGGCCTACAATGTTTTTTAAGCAATGGTACATTTTGCTATATGTAACCTATACAGAAAACCCTATTGACAATACAAGACACTTCAATAGGTAAATAATAAAACCTTACCCCATTAAGCATGTTCAAACTTTCGAGAGTCGATCTGGTTTGCTTTGTTCTCCATTGCTTTTGGATAAGAAATTTGTCAAGGCGTAGCTACACGCTCTGGTCTCCTCACAATTCGGGGAGCAAAATGAAAGTGATTGCTTGGTGCATGTAAGTTATTGTCTTTATGTAGTGTTATCAGATCCACCTCTTCTTCCGGTGGTAAGGCCCAATAGAGTTTCTGTCCTTCAAGGTCAGGTGTCTTCCTCTATATCTTATCTTTAAATGGCTTGATTAAGAGTCTTGTATTTTCTGCTTTTGCATTTTCGCTGTATTAACAGCCATGTTAGTTTCCAGCTAGCAAATTCAACAACTATACAAGACAGTAAAGCCACAACAGCATATAAACATCCCCATAATGCATTACCCACCCATCCCATAACAGAGCCAACTGAGCCCCCAACAGCAGTCACTGTCACCTCTGCAGCCCTTTTTATGTTGGTAGGTAAAGACACCATGGCGTCCGTACACAGACAAAAAAAAATTATTTTGATAGCTTGATAAGTGATTCCAGTTTCTGGTAGCCACTCCCCCGGGGTCTCTAAGCAGGCTTTCTGTGTATAGTGGAGGCACACATTGGTCTGTTAGATTTTTAATCTGGGTTTCTTAACCAGTCCTCCTCCCCTAGCACATTACGCCCCTGAAATTTAGATATTACCCCATAGAGCTGTCTCACAGGATACCGTTTCCAGCTTTCCCTGTGCTTTCTTTGGCAAAAATACTCCAGCCGTCCGAGTTGGGCTAAAGTCCCCAACATCCTAGGGGTTGTCACAGCTGGCCAACGTGCAGATTGGACTACATCTTCTACGACTGGGGTCTGAGTGACCACCAACCCTGATGTAAAATCTGCTCCTACCTTCCAGTCAGTCTTGGTTCTAAAGGAAATGTAATTACATACCCCGGTATCATTCCTGTACTGAAACGCCTCACGACAATAGGGCCCTGGCTTAATGTACTTTGGTACTGTTCCCACCAGTTTTCGAGTGAACTCATAGTCTTCTATGTGGTCCTTGTGTCTTCTCTGATAGTACACATAGTCATCTGGCTTACCATGGTAAGATTGTTGTAAGAATTTCCCTTCCGTCTGGCGTTTATAATACCAATAGTCCTATTTCTCTGATCGATCTCAATTTGTTAATGTTAATGATAACTCCTCCAAGTATGCGAGGGTTATGCATGGCGTTCCACAAGGCTCAGTGCTTGGACCAATTCTATTCTCCTTATATATGCTTCCTCTAGGCAATATTATTAGGAAACACTCAATTAACTTTCACTGTTATGCGGATGACACCCAATTATACTTGTCAATCAAACCAGACGAAACCAGTCAGCTAGTTAAATTTCAAGCGTGCATTAAAGTTATAAAATCCTGGATGACCTATAATTTTCTGATGTTAAACCCTAACAAAACTGAAGTTATTGTACTGGGACCTAAACACCTCAGAACCTCATTATCTAAAGACATAGCTACTCTGGATGGTATTGCCCTGGCCTCCAGCACTACTGTCAGAAATTTAGGAGTTATTTTTGATCAGGATATATCCTTTAATGCCAATCTAAAACAAACCTCAAGAACAGCCTTTTTTCATCTTCGTAACATTGCCAAAATTAGGAATATCCTGTCTCAAAATGACGCTGAAAAACTAGTCCATGCATTTGTTACGTCCAGGCTGGACTATTGTAATTCCCTACTGTCAGGTTGCTCAAATAAGTCCCTTAAGACTCTCCAGCTGATCCAGAATGCTGCAGCGCGTGTTCTCACAAGAACTAAGAAAAGAGATCATGTTTCTCCTGTATTAGCTTCTCTGCACTGGCTTCCTGTTGAATCCAGGATTGAGTTTAAAATCCTTCTCTTGACCTACAAAGCTCTAAATGGTCTAGCACCATCATATCTAGAAGAGCTCCTAATACCCTATTGTCCCACTAGAGCACTGCGCTCCCAGAATGCAGAGTTACTGGTGGTACCTAGAGTCTCTAAATGTAGAATGGGAGCAAGAGCCTTCAGTTATCAGGCTCCTCTCCTATGGAACCAGCTCCCGATCTGGGTTCGGGGGGCAGAAACT
This sequence comes from Perca flavescens, assembly GCF_004354835.1. Classification (NCBI taxonomy): domain Eukaryota; kingdom Metazoa; phylum Chordata; class Actinopteri; order Perciformes; family Percidae; genus Perca; species Perca flavescens. The sequence goes on from NC_041345.1 coordinate 33,109,205, forward strand.
GTAATCGCTTTCAAGAAAGAACTTAAAACTCTTCTATTTGATAAAGCTTATAGTTAGGGAGTGAGGAGTTGCAGTGTTCACCTAACTGGCCCAACTGCTTCTCTTCATAATTGTTAGATTAATAATACATAACAAAGTAGAGGGAGGCAGGCCAGCCAAGCCCGATCCGGCAGGGGGAGAGTTCTAAGCCCGAAAAAGCTACCTCTCCTTATGACCTGTTTCTCTTAGTTACGCTGTTATAGTTACGCTGTTATAGTTCTAGACTGCCGGGGGACTTCCTTCCTTTGACACACTGAGCTGCTCTCTCCTCTCCCTTTCTATTACTATTATCATTACTATTTGTGTGTATCCCGTCCCAGAAATGCTTGTTACTAATCCTAGCTTCTGGGGAGTTTACTCCTCGGAGTCCTTATGTTTTTACCCCCAGCATATTTCCTTGGAGAACGTTGGCACCAAGATCCTGGTTCCAGCTGTCGCCGTGGTCCTGCTGCACTCCCTGCTGAGCTCAGCTGTGCCCTGCAATGTCATGCAGCTTCCTGCTGAACCCTGCAGCTTCCCGCTACATCCAGTCACTGTTCCATTATTAATGTGACTATTATTGCCACTGTTCATCACACCCCCAACCGGCCCGTCAGACACCGCCTACCAAGAGCCTGGGTCTGTCCGAGGTTTCTTCCCAAGAGGGAGTTTTTCCTCGCCACTGTCGCACTGCTTGCTCTTGAGGGAATTACTGTAATTGTTGTAATTGTTGGGGCTTTGTAAATTATAGAATGTGGTGTCGACCTACTCTATCTGTAAAGTGTCTTGAGATAACCTATGTTATGATTTGATACTATAAATACAATTGAATTGAAATTGAATTGAATTCAATAGTCAGCATTTTGGTGGAAATGTATCGATCCTAGTATGAGGTAATATCGTGGATTACCATTAGTACTCATTGTTCCTCTTACATAAGGTAATGCTACATAGCTATTACTTGCTCTCCTACTTTCTACAGGAGGGAACATATTCCTATTAAGAATGCAACCTCTTTTTTTTGTTTTCGTCATGTCGTTATCACAAATGTTCCTATCCATGTCTACACCAACCCCCCGGTAAGGAGGCAGATGCTTTAGGGCTGTTAAGTGGTCTTTGTTTTCCAATCCCGGTGGTACAGATCCTCCAAGCATCCCTCCAATCTGATACCACAGGAATTGGGGAAACATGATGCTTGTCACTTTCATCTATCGAGTGTGTCTTTAAACAGACCAATGGCTCTCAGAGGGTACTGGGCAAACCCGTTCGTAGTCGCAACGTTTGGAAACAAGACGTCGGCCCAAATGGCTTCTTGGAAAGTGGTGATATTAACCCAATCTCTCCCATCACCCCTCTGAGTATGATTTGTACCTTCAAGATTCGCCATAATGCAATCCCAAGTAGTTTTTTCCCAATCAGCCCTATTAGTCTTAAGCAGAGGTGTCAAGTAACGAAGTACAAATACTTCGTTACCTTACTTAAGTAGAAATTTTGGGTATCTATACTTTACTGGAGTAATTATTTTACAGCATACTTTTTACTTCTACTCCTTACATTTTCACGCAATTATCTGTACTTTCTACTCCCTACATTTTAGCCTCGTTACTCATATTTCAGTTCGGCTTGTTATCATTCCGGCTCGTCATCGTTAAAAAAAACACACACAAAAAACCTATCCAAATCGCTCCATCCGGAGAGAGTGAATTTGATTGTGGTTGGATGAGAAGTATAAACATAGCTATTCCGACACCCTATTGGTTTTTACGCGATCCATAACACCTGTACAGACCCGGTGCTAATACGCCACTGGTGCCTTAACGACCGTTATCTACCGGACCGAATAGCAACACGGATTTCGGTGCCTTAGGTGCCTGCGCGATGCTCCGAAAACGGACGTTAGAGGGAACTAAACATCGCCGCACGGGACGCTAGTCAACACTACAGTTGGAAGCAGGTTAGCCTAGCGTTAGCTAGAAGATGGAGTAAACATGATAAAATGCTGAGAGCTAAACGGTGTAAAAGTGTGTCTGTATTTCACTGGAGACGAGTCTGACACCAGACTGTAGCTGCCGTTGTCTGAAAAACACAGAAGAGATGTAGCCTACGTGTCACCTTTTTCAGCCCTTCTGAGTTTGCAGGTATGATTTTAATATACTGTAACATTATTATAGTCATATGATTTTGTCCCCGCGTTTTAGAGTTAAGCTGTTGTCCTTAATGGCATTTCCCCCCCTTACATCAGGGGTCTTGAACGTTTTTTAAGCCAAGGACCCCTTAACTTAAAGTGAGATGTAGCAGGGACCCCCTACATATTGTATGAAATTAAGTTGCATATTAAACTGTGCCTAAAATAACTGTTAGGGTAACCTAAAGCCTTCTTACATACCTTTTTTCATAAGCTATTAAAATATTAATTGTTGGCATGATTTTATAAATCATATTTTAATGTTACATACTGTATGTGACATACTGTATGTGGCACAGTAAATCTAGGATTAACTGTATCTGTGGGCTGATATCTTAGGGACTACCTTACTTATAGGCCAGTAAACTTATCGTTTATGTTTGCTAATAATATGTTGGAATTATGTTAAGGCATTTTATTTTTATTTTTTTTAAAGACTCAAAAATGTACAATAATTTGGAGGCCAATGACTCTGAGGACCCCCTGTTGAAGATCTCTGCCTTACATTACTTTTACTTTTATACTTTAAGTAGTTTTGAAACCAGTACTTTTACACTTTTACTTAAGTAAAAAGCTTGAGTTGATACTTCAACTTCTACAAAAGTCTTTTCAAACCCTAGTATCTATACTTCTACTTGAGTAATGAATGTAAATACTTTTGACACCTCTGGTCTTAAGCCAATCCCTAACCCCAGAATTATTTAGGTTAGTAAGAAAAATTCCCTAAATCCATTCGAGTGCCTCACTGAATGCCATGCTGACCGTTGAATTTTCATCACTCTCCCCAGGGGGTCACTTCCTCTGGTAGTAAATAGTGTCCAATTAAAATGGATGTGACTACTGTCCGGCCTGTCCGGGAAACAGTAGAGGCACTTGGCTGGAATTTTTTCTCTGGGCTTAGCTCCTCTCCTCCTCCTCCCAGACCGTTCAAACATTTGGTCTTTCAAACTTTCCTCCTCTGATTCCAAACTAACGGGGTTAGAGAAGGTATGAATCGTGTCCTGAACATCCTGGACTCGAGTCAATTTATGGTAGTTCATTCCCCCTTCTCCAGTTGCACAATAGTCGCCATCTCGGCGTATTACGCAATCAAAGAAGGTAAAGTTACGAGTGGTTTCGGTACCCCACAACTGGCTATAAATGACCCTGTTACTGCAGTGCAGTTTCGGGTCACGACCATCGTGTTGCAGGTACAATTCAGTGCGACCCCTACCTTGAATGTTTCCCTGGAGAATTCATAGATCAGGGTATCGCACCCACAGCTTTCATTTCCAGAAATAGACCTATTAGACGGATCCCTGGGTAAATCCTCCCAGCGTCTCCCATTATTGGTCTCCTTCTGGTACTCCCTTAAGGGCAAATTACTCAGGCATGTGTCCAAATCCTCCCTGTAACCAATCAGGCCACAGAAGGTATATCCCCAATCTTTTTTCCAATCAGATCCATCAAACGAAGCGCCACTGGCTAGGGGTCCATTAGGCAGCAAGACGTCAGTCTCCACTAAGGTCTCCCACGGCCCATAGGACGTCTGAACACTGGTCTCTGTAATTTTCCACACTGTATGCTGTCCATCACCGGTCAGAAATAACACGACCAAAAGAATGATAAACAGCAGAAACAGCGGGGCAAAATGTTCCTTACACCGTCTAAAATGGTACTTAGGTACCTTCTTCCCAATGATTTTGTCCTGCAGAGGTGTTGACTCCATCTGCAAGGCAAAAGCAGAAGGCAACTGTTAGAGTCTTGTGAACTCCTATATCCCAGTCTCCCCTAGGTGTAAACCCTGCGGGTACATCCAGCTGATAGGATTCGGTCCTGAGGGCCTTCTCTGAGTCCCTCGCCCGTCTCCTGAACACTCCCACCCTTGGGTAAGAGGTTTTCCTCTTTTTATCAATGCATTTCCCCATGAAGCTACCTATGCTACAGCTAAAAGTTCCATGGGTAAGAGTTTTCTGTCTCGTGCCCTTAGTGAGGCAATCATATTGACATGGTGAGACATAGCCCGACCAGCAATCTTCAATTTTGAGTTTCTCTCTTTTCGTGAACCCTTTACAGGCTCGGATCATAACCTCCCCAAGCACAGCCTGCACACCGTGCCTGGCACCCCGGGTCTTTACCTTAATCACCTCAGTATAGGCCTGAATCATTCTAGCCTCCCTGAAGGCCAAGGCCTGACACGGGGGGTCCCGATCAAACAAATCCGAGGCCCTGTAGTATGGAGTTATATTCCTATCTTTAATCAAGAGCGCATTCTTTCAATTTGAGAGCATTTCTCACTGATATTACGTTCAGATTTTGTAATAATTTCCCTCAAAACCTTGCTCTCACACTCAAATAGTCACTGCTCGCGCTTGGATTTGCTCTGCTTGTGCTCAGATATTTCTCCTTGCACTCAGGCTGATTCTGCGCGCTTGCAAATCTTCTCCTCTTGGATTTTTTCTGCACTCTCGGATTGTTTGTGTGACAACCCTATCAAAATTCAGCAACCAATAGAATGCCAGCTGTAGTGTTGACCAATGAAATGATCCCTGCCCAGTTGAGGGTGCGTTTGTTTTACTTAAGAACATCCCTTGGGCGGGTACTGTCTCCACGGCACCTCCACTCCTGCCTTCCAGACTTTTTTTTTATATATGTACTTCCTTTGCTTTATTACAAGTTTTGAAATAAAAAGGCCGTATATATATATAATTCTCTTTTTTTTAAATCAGTAAGCATTAGAGTTATACAAATACACTTGTAATACTCCACTTTGACAGCTAGCTACATAAGTAAATGTACATAAAAGCATATGACAGGAAAGACATTAATGAAGTCCAACAAAACACCGGCCTAGTTGGTGAGAGCCATGAAGAACGCAAAACGACGTCACCTTCGATCATGACAATCAGGAGGACAGGAGCGAGCGGGAGTCTTTAACAGGTTGCCGGCCGGCTACCATGGATCGTCAAAGTAAAGGATCACAAGTAAGTTATATGTTAATGGTTCTTTTATTGGATCAGTTTTTTTGTGAAATTGTTTAATCTTGCTATACTTTGTTCGCTTGCAAGGATGTCGTGAATAAACCAAGCATTGGTCTTCTAATGCTAGCTAAAACCCATGTGGTATTGTATCATTAAGGTAACATTAGCTAACTGACTCACTCTGCCCGTTCTCCTTACTTTAATACAATTATTGTTACGATCTGCTCAAAAATTAAAAAAAAAAAAAATTATGGGAGTTTCTTCCTTGCATACACCTACTCATAAGGTTAAGAAAACCAGTGTAAATGTTCCATGCAATACATCATGTCTTAAAATTAATGTCTTAACATTTGATCTAATTAATATGGCTTTATGTGAATCCACAGGTCATTTCCAGGCTTCTTTAATAGAGCCACTGCAAGGGGCAGAAAAAGATTCCACTCACCCTGTAGGGTGGCCAGCAGCAGTGCAAAGTCTGTAACCCTGCAGTTCTTTATGTTAAGTGAAAACACAGACAGGACACCAACAGCAACACCTGAATTGAAACTACTCCTTGCTGGGATGGGGAGACGCACAATAACACTGCCCGAGTCTGCTGACCACTGTGAGGTAAATTAAGCCAACCTGGATTTATTATCTCATTTGTTTTTGTAAAGAACTAACTTTGATAATTGAAACATGTTCAATGTGTCCCTAAATGTATACTATGCAGTAGTATCCTAAAAACAATGTATAGACTATTAAAAAAGTAATTCCTCTCAATCATGACCTATAACACACTAGAAGTGTCTGGTGTCTGTATCTGCAGAGACCTGCCCTCTGCATGGATTTTTCTCTAGCTGTGTGTGGGACATTTATGGACATCAGCAAAGAGTCTTTTGTCAATGCAACAAAAGTTAGACTGCATGTTATACCTTTTAATATTTTAACCCTTCTATCTAAAGTTTGGTCTAATATCTCAATACATCCTTTTAAATCTTTCAAACATAGAATATGTTCTTTCAGACAATATTGTGCATTGTGTTTTTCTACAGATCTCAAGACTTCTGACCAGTCAGTACCCGAAACTGGCTAATATATCTGGAGGCTGGCTGTTGTATAAAGCCCTCGGTATTGTAGATATTAACAAACTATGCTCTGATTTAATCATGTTGTTATTTTTCATTAATTTAATTGTTGTTCGTTTCAGGTGGTTCGGGACAACGGAAACTTTCTGCCATCCCCCCAGAAGCAGAAGGTTACAATGGCCAGTTTTTAAAAAGTATGACTGGAGGAGGAAAGAACATAATCTACATTATTCCTTTCCAGGATGCAATAGATACGTCCCCTCTTCCTCCAGATGCACCTGAGTTTGAAAAGATGCCAAAGGCGGCTTGTAGAGTGTGTAGAAATAGCATGCCCTTGCAAGTATTGGCTGTGCATGTAAAGTCCTGTATGGACCAGCCAATTGGACTTTGAGGTAATTCACAATTTAAACAGGTTATAATTTCTCTCATCATTTTATGTAATACTTTTTCCAAATGTAACCGCCAATATCTTTTTTAGTCTACCCCGGATGTGACAGTTGCGGAATATATTCCAGCGGAAGCTCCACCAGGGACTAGTAACTCCACAGTGAGTCCAACCATGACACCACATTTGATAATACAAAAACATTTAATACCTGTCCCACCAAGATAAAATTGTCATGCAACCAATAGCAATTAATTAACAAGTTTTTTTCTTGCCTTTTTTCATTTAGGCTGCCTGTCCAGTATGTCAGGTTGAATACCCTTTGGATTATCTCCAAATCCATGCCAGCTCATGCGGAGAGAGGTAAAATAGATACCCAGAAAAATTCTATATCTAAATCTTTATGTATGAAATTTGAAAAAAAATTGACAGGGTCACTGAAATTTAAAGTATTGGATGGACAAAATGTGTGCTATCTGTTTACATGTCCTCAGAAAAAAAATACAAAAATTAAAGCTCTGACTCTGTTTATTTTAATCATATTAGTATTTCAATGAAAAAATCTATGTATGGGATGCATTACCTTTTTATTAATTCATCAATACTCAATGCTCTCCAGTAATGTTAATCTTGTTCTGTTCTCCTGTATACTTTCACGGCAACATAAAGGCTTAAATGCACACTATTTTGCAAATATAAATGTACATAATGGGTGTTTGTATTCATTGTGTAATCATGTTTTACTTGACAGTCTGGAGGAAACGCCTGTGTCTAAATCAACTGAAGGTGTAGTTGAAAAGTATGTTTTTGTTGTTTGCAGTACGTTTATAATCGGTTTACATTGTGTGGTTCAATGAAAACAATATTACTGCTACTCCAGGTATCATCAAAAACAAATGCATAGCTTATATCTACCTATATTCATGTTTTTGAATTGAATTGAACAAGTTATTTATTAATTTAGCTTGAAATATTTTACAAAATGCATGCATAATTTGAAGAAATCAGATGCACTAAAGACTTTTTAACCATTTCTATGATGTACTCCAAATAATATACAATATATCTAGATTGAATTTTAGCACTAGTAGTAGCGACATCAAATCAATAATCAAATAAATTGTCTGTAAAAGGAATATCCTGTTCCATACCCAGCCATACTGTATTTTGTACCCAAGTGTGGGTCAAAGCATCTTTTACTTGTCATAGACTTTAGCATTGAATGAAAGATTGGAGTAACATTCTACAACACAACTTTTCTTTTCCCCTTCTTTAGTCTTGATGATGTTATCCGGGCAATTGGGGATGCTGTAACCAAGGATGACAAAACATTTGACATCATAGTGTCACGACAAAACATGTTGGAGAGGGGCCTTGTGCAGTGGCAGCGGCAAAAAAAACATCTACTAACCAGCTTCAAGTTACCTTTTTAGGAGAAGCTGGTGTTGACACTGGGGCTCTCCGTAAACAGTTTCTGACAGGTATGTGTAGGATAAAAAAATAAGAAAATGTCATCAGAATTATATGAAATGTTGTATAGTCATATAAAAGTTCTTCTCTAAATGGTGTAGTTATCTTAACTGTCTTGTGCATTATCCCAGGAAATTAAATGTAATTCATAATTTCAATAATGTTTAAGGGATGGTGGCGGGCATTGAGGAACGGTTCTTTGAGAAGGGCACACATGGCCGTAGACCTAAATACTCAATGTCTGATTTGGACAAAGGTCATTTCAGGTATGTGCTTAATGCTCCATTTCAGTGTATGGTTTCTGTATTGGGTTAATCTGTGCAACCATTGACTAGTAATAATATACCTTAACCTGCAATTCCCCACTTGGGGCAACAGAAACGAGCTGTTAACAGAATTTTGCCATTTCACCTTTTACAGTAAGTTGAAATGGCAAACAGCAGCAAACTGTTATATATTTCCACACTCAGCATTTACAGATCAACATTATCATTCCTTTGGAGTCTTGTTTTTTATGTTTACCTGATGAATGTCAGGCCAAATTTCTCTCTTTTAGCTATTTTTGGTCTCCACCAACTCCTGTAAGAATTATGTCTCTTTCGCTGCTCCACTATGTTCACCAGCTAGTGTACAGTTGTGTCTGTCTGCTGTTTGCTGATGAGCATTTTGTGTACAGTGGGTTTTTAGAGCTTTTTCCTTTAACAACTACCTGCTGCAGCCAAAAACAATGCTATCAGAGCGATGAGAGTAAACCAAAACTGAAAACCAATATACTGATCTGCAAGAGATAACAATGCTCTATAGTGCTGTGGGTAATTACAGAGTCGGGTGTTTTATCTCTGTGTATGTAACCAAGAACAACAAAATACAATATTAAATCATCACTGTTCTGATAAAATCGTTATTGTGATTAGTAACAGTTACTTCAATTTAAAATTGAAATTTTATGATGCTCTGGTGCTACAAGTTCCTCTGCACTGGGTCCCTGGACTTGCACACAAATGATGTGGGAGATGAGGAGTATAAGGATCTTTTATCAAGAGTAAGATTATAAACACTTAGTTGATGGCCTAACCTTAAATACTCCAATAAAGGCACAATTACTGAATAACTGAATTGAGTATTCCTAACTTTAGCCTTTTTCAACATAATAAAGCAAAGACTAATAAGCAAATGCCCCTAACACAACTCTCAGATCAGTCACGTTACTAATATCACTTTATGTGAATCTTGTCAATACATAAGGTGTTGTCTGTTTTACTTTCAGGTAGATGAGGCCAGATAACAATTAATGGACTCTCAGAGGAGATCCTCAACTGTGGGTACACAGGACTAATCACCTTAGGGAAAAAGGACGAAATAATCCGGTATGCAGTAGGTGATGGTTACTAATGTACAAAAACCATAAAAGCTACAACTCCACACTTAACATCATCCCCTGACAACATGATGAAGTTATATTTGTTGATTTTAACATTAAATTCTCCATCAAAGTTTAATTTTTTTGTGATTAATCTGGTTTATTTTTGTTTTAAATGGTATGTTGTTTGTGTTTTTGTGTGCATGCTGTTTATTCTAAAAACAGTGCTATTGTCCTGCATGCAAACCTCAGGCTGCTCCCAATTCTGCAGCAGATAAGGGATGGCTTGAAGCTGTATGGCTTGGGTAATATCATGGGCAAATACCCTGATATCTGTCAGCCGTTGTTTGTACCAGGGGTAGAAATGACAGTGAGTACACCATGCATACAATTTAAATATTATTTTGTTGCATCGTGACATTGTTTTTTGTTGAGTTTAAATGGTCATTTCTGCATACAGTTAGGTACTCCCATGAAGTTTATATGCTTATACATCTTAGGTGCCTCATGTATGATGGACAAATGCCAAGGGAGCTTGGTAATAATGTACAGTATCTCAGAGTTTAACAGTTACTGTAAGGTCCAAAGTAATGGATCGGATTTACTCCCTGATCCATTATAAATATTTAGTCCAGATATGGCAATGCTTTTATATTACATCCTTAATGTATGTATATATACTGTAAATTGGATTGTGCTAATTGGTCATCTGCTTTCATTTTACAGGCTGATGCAACAATGACTTCATTGTCTCTGTGTGCCAAGCAGAATTTAGTGAGAAAGGATCAAACAAGGAACAGATGGAGATGACTTTAATGAATCATCTGCAGGATTTTCTCCAGGAACTGGAGCAAGGTAAAATAATCTGTTCTGTAACTTAAATGTAACCATCTTTTCTTGGTCATAAAATAAAATCAGTAACATACTATGTTCCAAAACCTATTACACATTTACAATATCTCTTCCTTACTTTTTAAAAAACATATAATCTACAAACATTGATGTATTTTTTTTGTCTTTTTGTAATCTATAATAAAAAAAACAATTAAAATGTTACATCATCTCTTAATGGCCTCTAATTTCAGACAAAACCGAATCAGGGATGGAGACAGTTGCACCTCTGTCATTGTCTCCAAAAACATTTCTTCAGTGGGTAACCGGGTAAGGCCATGTTCCTGTCCTGCAGGAAGAGAAGAGACGTTTTAAGGTTAACGTCAAGTTCAACCACCACTGCCAGTTGCATTTAGGGAAACACAGGATATGCTATCCATCTGTGGCAGCTTGCAGTAGCACTATCACCTTTCCTGTTCAACATATGAAATCTTATGAAGATTTCAAAGAAGTCCTGGTGGAGGCAATCCATCTGGGACAAGAATTTTCGATGGTGTAAATAATTAAGTTCATGCAACTGGTTTGGTAGCAGTCTATATCCACAACGTTCCACTTCTCGGATTGTTCTGTGCTGCCAGAAATTACGCCGGACGTCTGTTACCTTCCTCTTTCTTTGTGTTGGCGTTCTAACCTCCGGTGGATTTGTGAGGACTATGGTTAACTGCTCCTCAGATCTCTGCAGGGTAAATCCAGATAGCTAGCTAGACTATCTGTCCAATCTGAGTTTTCTGTTGCACGACTAAAACAACTTTTAAATGTTAACATGTTCCACCAAAACTAGTTCCCTACCACCTCCCACAACGATTGGTATTGGTTTAGAGAAATGCCAATAAACCAGAGCCTGTGTTTCTCCCATCCTGGAATGCTGTGGGGACTAGCCAGACCTTCCTCCACACCGCTGTGGAAGAAGGTCTGGCAATGCGAGACTAGTTGGTAGTGACAGTAAATGTATTGATTTGTGATTGAGTCAATGTGATGATTTTCATTAAATATCATTTTCAACACTGTTGCCAGGGAACAACATCTGTTTCGTTATATTGTAAAAACTTTTGACTTTTTGTTTTAATATGTCTACATGTATATGGAACAGCAATTGGTGATCAAACTTACCAGCAAGACAGTTGATTACTGAAACATTTGAAGACAACGACAATAAACGTCTCGACCATGGGAGTCTGATGGTCCTGTAGGGTCTACAGCAGCATACAGGTGTGTCATCTCTTGCTCATTTAGGGGCATAGGAAATTCTGGAACTACAATCCCAGATTCTGTCAGGGACTCATCCTGGTAAAGGGCACTCTCCCAGTCTATGTCAAGTTCTTGCAGATCCTAGGACATAAATAACAAATTAAATTATAAATTTACAGTGCAATAGTCAAGAATGTTCTGCTTCAATTACTGTATGTTCAACAGAGATAACTGCAGAGGTAAAAGTAAGTGTGCACCTCAACATTCTCAGTTTCATCCGTGTTGTTTTGCAGCAGGCCAAGCTGCCACAACTGCTGAGGGGTCATGTTTCCCTCTGTGCGAAGTGGGTGATTGTTCCAGCCCTCGGTGAAGGTGTGAAAGTCTCTGCGGAGACGTGGTAGGAAAACAAAATGCACCAGAAAGATGTGAAGTGTGTTTGAGATATCCAGTAGTCCCTCTTCTTCGAGACTATGGAGGACATCATAATATGTGCAAGTTACTGCAGTCTACACGTCACGCGTCACGATGTTCGATTCTGTAACCTGTCACCTTTTGAGTTAGAGACAATATAACGGGCCACTAAGATGTATCATAATAGTCACACATTCCCTTTAAGAGGATAATAAATGCAAAATTGTTGATTAATAGAATATACAACTGCAAAAAATACACAGAAAAAGTATTGAGTGAATGCTGACTCAAGGTTATTTTTATCTTGTTAAACATTTGATTATATTAAGGTTACCTCTGGTTGTGGACACTTTTTCCAGAAATAAAACTTGCCCGGTCAGTTCCTCGCACGGTAAACATATACCGAGCAATGTCGACGTTCTCCACTCCTTGATCAGCTCTGACCCTGTTACATAGTTATATAACAGTTATTATAAACATTATATAGCACTGTGCAACACCAGGATGAATTGCATGTGATGCATTTCAGACTGCATGACCTCTTGTACATACCTTGAGGTCAATCCATTTCTCTCACAAGAGGTCAGGAAAAAGGTGAAGCCAGTAGATGCCTTATTGTTGTTAGCAGGTTCCAGGTACATGATCTGGACACAAATATAAGCACCCCTTAAATATAGGACATTTTTAGCCTTGTATTAACCCTGTGTGCAATTTCATAGTGTTATATGCCAGTTATTATGTGGGAAATAATCTAAAAATCAATGTGATAATACCTTATTTTAATCTGAATACCTTTCTGGAGAAGCCGTCAATGCCCCCAAAGATGACTATGTTATACCTGTTCAGGACAAAGTAGAATTAAGTGTATGCATTTTACAGATGCTATATCTTTTTTACAACTACATTTGAAAACAAGTTACCTTATGAGTTTGTGGTTGGTATCCACATGCACAAGGGAAAGGGGTCCCCTTACAGAGTAGCTTCTTCTGACAACACAGCCTACCTGCGTTAAATGAGCAAAAATCCCAGCTGCATCTACTCTGTACATTGCTGCCTTCATTCTGCTCCACTGTACCCTGTGGCCTAATGACCTCAGTCTTCCCATGACTAAGCTGTAGCCACTATGTGGCATCTGAGCTTTGATTTCAGACACTAAAGTGTCAAGCTCCTGGTCTGACATTGTACTGTACGACCCTGACACAGAAATTCCAAATTCCGCCATTCGACGGTATACTGTCACGTTACTGACTCCCAGCAGTTTTGCTATGCATGGTATGGGCAGCTGGGTGTCTATCAAGTCCTGTAACTTGTCCTGTTCAATGATTAATTTGGGTCGCCCCCTTGCCCCTTGCACTGTCTATACATCAACATGTGTAATATCTTGATCATTTTCCACCTGACTTTTAACCAGGTTGCACAGTTCTCTTAGAGCATATTCCCTGGCAACTCCATTTGCTCTTCCAATGCATCAATCAGTAGGCATTCATGGGTGCACATGAAATTAATATAATCAAGGTCCAAGTCAGGATGGCTGACCACGTATTGCATCTTGTTTTGCAACCTCTCCAAGATGTGACGTCTAAGCAGGTTCTGTAGGAAAATACATTTCATGTTACACAATTTATCTTAAAAAGAATCATTGTGGATTTCTCTAAAGCAAACGTAGTGAGGTCAACATGCAATCTTTAATAAAAAATGACTAGAAGCTATTTTCATGTATGAAATTGTCAATACCACTTTCTGATATGGCAGGTGGAGGTGTTTAAAAACATTAATCAATGGCTTAATTAATGGTATGAAAATAATGAATAAGCATAAGGTTGCCAGGTTGTAAAAAAAAAATTGTATAACACGATAAGTCATTAATAAAGGATATCATGCTTTACATTGTCTGATAAGTCATTATGTCTGCAGTTATTACTAAGTCATTAATAAAGGGTTAGAGTTTCACATTTTATAACTGATCAGGTCTGCAGTTTTTCATTAATTTTAATCTCAGAATTCTGAGAATAAAGTCAGAATTCTGAGATTAAAGTCAAGTATGGGTACCTGTAAGGGACCAATGAGAGGGAGTAACTTTGAATGATGGAGAACCACACACTGAACATGTCGAACTTGGATATAAGTGAGTTTTTGCTTAGTTGAGGGGTCCCAGATGAAGCAATTACATTACTGGAAGAACAAAAGGTGAGTAAAAGAGAATTATACGTTGGTTTGGTGCCTGGTGTTTGTAAAGACTACAGAAATGCTGCGGATATGAAATGCACACACGAGTTAGCTAGCAACGTTAGCATGTTTTTAAGCTAATTGCATGTTTCTGACGTGCAGTGTCCGCTGATGAGACACTCGTTTTAGTATGAAACTCTGTTCTTTGGTATTTTTAATGTTTTAACGACCGAGTTGGATTATCACAAGTTAATTCATCCACCAATTAAACTGGGCTGTGGACAAATAGAAGTTAAATTAAGCAAATATAGGAGTATGACGAAGGAGTGGAGTGAAGGAGTGTACAAAGTTACTGGCAGACATTCTATGATTTCAAGTTTATATAAATATATGCACAGGTATTTTACTCCTTAGAATTAATGAACCTATCAATTTGCTTTTTAACCATTGTATTTAAAATGATTGAGAGATCTGGTAAATCTTGTCTAGTTGTCAAAGGTTTCAGTTGGATTGACACAGAGCCTAATTTGAAAAGGGTCGATTTGTGAGGCTTAACCTTATTATTTATGGAATATGCACTTTGGAGATAATTGTCTTTTTTCTTTGTTATTCTGTGCAGATTGACAGCGACGTCATCGTGCTCATGGATGATGCAATGCTGGCAAATTACATCCCCTCCTATGGAGACCGAATCACCCTTTTCAATTACTGTTAAAGCCTTCCTTCAATATGATTTGATCAGTTTTGCTGCTCACAACAATGCCTGCTATGTCAGATTTGGATGAATATATCAAACTCTACTTCAGACTTTCTTTCAGTAACAAAGAAATACTTGCAATTTTAGCACACAACAATCAAATAGTAATAAGTGTCCGGACTTTAAAGAGAATTTGTAGAAGACTTGGTCTGTTCAGAAGGAAGAACCAGTCTGACTTGGATGAAGTGCTGGCCTTTGTTCAACATGAGATCATGACCAATGGACAGATGCAGGGTTACCGTTGGCTACATCTTCGTGCAGTTCAACGGGGATTTGTTGTATCACAAGATACCATCAGACGCATCATCAAATTGGTTGATCCACAAGGTGTGGAATTAAGACGAGCCAGACGCTTGAGAAGACGTCAATACAGCTGCAGAGGGCCAAATGCGCTTTGGCATATGGATGGCTATGATAAGTTAAAGCCCTATGGCATTGCCATCAATGGCTGTATAGATGGCTTTAGTCGCTATGTGTTATGGATGGAGGCCTATACTACGAACAGTGATCCTAAAGTAGTTGCAAGTTACTTCATCAAAACAGTTTCAAGCATGGGGGGATGTCCAGAGAGGATTCGTGCAGACAGGGGAACAGAAAATGGTTGTGTAGAAGAAATGCAGATATTTTTGCGGCGCAACCACCCAGACAGTTTTGCAGGGGAGAGAAGTTTCCTTTATGAAAGAAGCACAGCAAACCAGCGCATTGAGGGATGGTGGGGTACCCTCCGCAAACAAAGTGCACAGTTTTGGATGAACTTATTTCAAACTTTTCAGGATGATGGCCACTTCACAGGAGACTTTTTTTGGACAAAAATCATCCAATTCTGTTTCCTTAATCTTGTTCAGGTAATAATCTTTCCTCACCTTCTGAAATGAGTCAGTAATAAATGGAGTATAGTAATAATAATAGCAAAGCCTGGAAGGTGATTTAATGTCACATTAAATCACTTCTTTTTTTTCTCATTTACAATATCTCTTACTAAAAGGCAGGTAAAGGGTTTTCAATATAGGCTCTATCTACCTACATAAATATACTATGAACTGTGCTTATCTTGGACCTGTTAAAATCTGCTCGGTATTTTTCCTCATTCGCCCACCATATAACTCTCGATGGCAGACACAAAGTCTCACACCTATTAGGGAATTATATCTATATATTCAGTAGTGAACATGTGCCGATCTATCTCCTACAGTCAACTTTAAATCAGTATAAAAGTTATTGGTAACACGGGATCATAAATCTGCAGCATGACAATTGAACATCTCATCTCTGAGGCAGAAAAACCTATTCCTATACTTCACATTCATAAACCTTAGAATAAAGAAAAGGAAAAAAAATCTGAGTCAGCAAAACAAGTCTGTGCAATGGCAAAAATAATGCCACGACCCTGCGACCTCATGTCACAAACGAGAGATGTAACCGTATTATTTAGATAAGAAGCTCCCTGGAAATCTAAAAAATATATTTGGTCATCAATCGCAGCCATGCAGCTACCAGTGATTTGCAGTGTCTCGGTTCAAACATTTTTAGATTATTTTACATTAAAACCTCTTGCTTATTTTGCATTTAATGAAATACTGTAACATGATAACTATGATATGAATGTTCAAATAGTGCAACTAATCACAATATGACCGATGATTGATCATTGATCAGTTACAGCTTGAAACTTTCATTCAGAGCATCCTGTTAGGATACAGTTACTGTATGCACTGACAAAGTATTAGTAAAGTAAAGGGTGCAGCATTGTTCTGTGTGCTCGTGCTGTTTGGAGAAAATTCCATTCTCTTGCTGCTTAGTTTTACAGTGATTAGTGTGGCATGCTGTATCTGTTCACTGTTGACTTAGCTGATGAAATGCAGAAAACCTAGGTTTCAGTTTAGGCAGCAGTTGAATAGTTTAAGACCAACTATATCACATGTTTGTAGTCTGTATTTACTGTGTTTGTTTCTCTGCAGGATGAACTGGATGAAGTTGTCAACACATGGAATTCACACAAAATCAGAGCACGATTCATGATGCGCGGCCGGGTCGGCCATTTGTGATGTACTCATTTCCAGAGTTGCACAGTGCTGAGGATAGACTGACATCAATTGTCATGGAGGAAGTCACTTTGTGTATGGAAGAGTGTACTCCTAAAGGCCAGTTTCCGTGTAACTAAACAGTTTTTGAACTGTGTTGTCTCCTAATGGAGGAGAAAGGATGGAATGCTCCAGCAGATCCACTTGATGCAGCTGATCTGTACATCTTGTTAAGAGAGGAAATACAGAAAATTATTTGATGTGTTTAAGATGAATGGATGTTGGATGCAAACAAAATGCCAACTCTTAAGAGATGAAATTAGAAAACTACAATTCAAGACCCTTAATAAAAATAGCAATTGTAGTTACATTTTTATTTAAAAAAAGTAATTAGTCAATTTGTTTTTTTCTGCAAAAAATGGGGACAAATAAAAGTGTTAGGCACTATACTATATGCAGTGAAGACATATGAGTAATAAACTGGGTTCTAGAGCTTGTAAGCAGTGAAAGAACTTAAGATGGTTTAAAACAACCCACCATAGTGTTATATGTATATTAAGTTGTTTTAATTTGCCAAATATGTATCAAAAATATAGGCCTGGCTATTCCATGTGTTCCTAAGAAATATGTGACCCCCAGCAACACCATTTTCATGTATTTCTCTGATCATCGTGTATCTACTATTAAAACTTTCAGCATAACTGTTTTAGTTTTTGTTTAAGATCAGCTCTTTCTAGGTAAATTGCTAGCTCTGTTTAATTGTGACTACTTGACACCTTGCACTGGGTGACTTGTTTTTAATCCCAGTGGAATGCTTTTTTCATCCTTGTGTCAAATATGAATGACTAATAAACACTTTAACACTAATATTCTTGAACTGTATTTTAAACCTCATGTACCACATCACTTTTACCCATATGGAAAGAGAGCTTCATCAACATTCAATTGAATACCTGAATACAAATGTGAAAAAGTAACATTTTATTAACATTAAAACTTCATATTAAACATTTTATTGGTAATACAATAATAAGATGGTTAAATCTCATAACCACATAGCCTGGTCTGTAAAGTGCATACAACCAGAATGACTTGACTTTTTAAACTAACATTTGACTATTAAAAGTAACATTTAACATGTTTACAGTAAAGAGGCTTTAAAAGAAATCTCAACTAATGAGATGGTCACAAGCTAAACGTGCATGAACACCACATGAACAATTCTACATAATACATGCAGTACATGAAGCATGCAATTTTATATTGATGCTTTAAAAAATAAAATATATATCCTTAACATCGTCTCGTATAGCCTCTATCAATGCATCTTCTACAACAGTAACCTAATGTAACACCCCAGGTCAACATTGGCTATTCAACCAGGGTCTGTTACCTCAAAAGTTATATCATAAAATCAAAATCATACATGTAGTGTAGAATTAAGGCAAGTGTTAATACTTATGACAACCTGCAAAGCTATATGCCAGACTTGCTTTTACTAACAAAGAAATACCAAAGAAATAATAGAAATAATAATTAAAATGAGAACCTGAGAATTTGGAACATGGATTCCTAAACAACTACAGCCATTTGGCATTGCTAGTATCAAATGTGTTGATCCACAAGGTAATGTAAGAACGCATAATTATCAGACTGCATTGTATAGTGCATGTGCAATATCAAACAGTAAATGAATCCAAATTAAAAGCCATCAGTTTTGCTGCTCACAATTCTTGCATTGCCGGATTTGGATGACTTAATCAAACTTTTCGTTACTGTTGTTACTGTTTCAGTAACAAAGTCATATTTGCAATTTTAGCACATAATAATCAGATAGTAATAAGTAAACTTTAAAGACAATTTGTATCAGACATTGTCTGTTCAGAAGGAATAAAAATTCCAACATGACATCACAAGATACCATTAAATAGGTTTTAGGTATTTAGGTAATAGGTATTTTAACAATAATCAGCATTATTTAAACTTTAAAGACCTGAAAGACATATAATGCAACATTTTGCAAACATGGCTAATGCAAAATAGTATAGACTGGGAAATTAACAATAGTGTTGAAAAACTGCAAGCCTTACTTTTAGATTATGTATGGTTGTAATTAGTTCAGACTTAAAAAAATTGGTCTAGATTAACTAGTCTGACTAGAACAATTGCTTGCTGGTCCAACATGACATTCCAGCCAATAGTCAGTTGTGGCTTGGGAACACTTGGCTGAAATGAAATGGTTGTTTACACACAACCTTCACATGGGTCATTATTTTGCAACTTACAAAAAAATCCTATAGCTGATATAGCTGACTGCATAAAGCAGTGATGAAGCACGCCACAGTTGTTGCTGCTGTTGGAATGGAATTCTTAACCTTAATTAAACAAACAAAACATGTTTCTGTACAGCAAGAAGGTTTGTGTTGTACAGCTGGGTAACTTGATCTGGTGGAGATGAATATGGCTTTGGTAATGATCAGTATGACAGTTTGTTGTGGTATGTGAATGCACGACCAAAACATATGAAACGATAATATAGTTTTTGTAGCAAAAGCTGGGCTTCCTTCTGCACAGCTGGAGCAGTTTGTCTCTGACTATTAAGGGTCATGCTGAAGTGCTTATTATACAGTATGTCCTAAGTACCTATTCCTCACACTTCCTTGCATTTCTATCCTTGAAATCCTGCATTAGTTCAAATGTGAAAAGTCTTAACAGTGGCTTGTTGTTGGATAGGTTTTGTCAATCTAAACAATGTCCATTACCCAGACATTGCTTTCAAGAACTGCATTAAATTTTGAGCGAAAGTCTGGGAAGTTCTCATAGCTGTCAGCTATATGCAGAATCTTCCCACATGTGTGCCCAACTGGTCTTCTTGTGAACTCTGTAATTTCTTCAAATTCCACATATATGCTGTCTGTAACTATGAGATCAGATCCAGTGCAGAAGCGCAGGAATTTCTGAAGTTTACTTTCATCTAGCTCCCTGATGAATCTTTTCAGATGATTTATGACTTCCTTCTGTTTTGTAGTCAAATCAACGTCAAATTTCAGCAGCTTGCAGACCTTTTTTGTGGTTGGTTGCAGGTCAGAGAACAACTTGGTCAGTGCTTCTGGACTGAGAGAGAGAGGATGATGATGGGTGATCTCCCTCCAGCAGTCAATAACAAACATGGGTTTTTGGACAAGTTCTTTGTGCGATATTTCATCAACTATTGTAGGAAGAGTCTCCGCTGTGATTCTCCTTCTACAGTCATAGCTGTCTAGAACTTCCACAAGATCATCAGAGTCAACTGCGGACAAATTACTCATCGCTTGCATCAAAACCTCACGTTCTTGGCTGCTCACAAACTGCAGAAAATGTGCTTTAAGGTCACTATACACATTGTTGAAAAGCACCTGTTCAAGGAAGGGGAGTGCAAGTTTGTTTGGCAAATATTGACAATCTTGGTAACCTTTCACAAGGATTCTGCCAATTGCCTTCCATGTTTCAGCAGGGAAGTCGTGGCGAATGAAGGGCACTTTAACTGTTGTACCAAGTGTACATCGATCATAGAATTCCTGCCAGAAGCAGCTGAGAACATCTCTTAATACCCCAGATCCACTGCCTGCTTCTTCTTTGTTGTCTGGAAGTATGCGTTTCACATTCAGTGCTTTCTTCAAAATCTCTTCATCCGAGAAAGCTGTAATCATGTCATTTAAAGTGTTAGCATGATGTATGGTGATCATTATCACATCCTCTGGATGAGCTGGACTGGTGGCCATAGGAAAACCCTCATAGATCAATGTGTCCTCTGTGTCTTCTTCAGTGCCGTAAATGGGACCAAAGGTAATTTCAGAGTCCAGAGACACATTTAAAGAAGACTGGACTCCATCAAAACCAAGCATGACCTCTCCCACTTGTAGTTCTGCTGTACTGATTTCATTGCCACTGTGTGCAGAGACAAGAATGACTTCAGATGTCTCGCTGGCATCACCTTCAAGATCTTTTGGCTTTGTTGCAATATAAAAGCGCAACATTGTGAGCCTTGCAGTCTCATACATAGTGCCAATGGACAGGCAAGTGTCAACAGTAAGGTGGTTCTGTTTGAAGTCCCACACCTCAAACTCAAAATCTGATTCTGGTCCTTTAGGAGATATTCCATCGGGGAAAAAAAGTTTCTTTCCTTCTTGAAGGATATCTTTTAATCCAGCATTAACTGCCAATGGAATTTTTCTGGTGCCACCTCCCTGCTTTGCCCTCACCTGTTTGGCTATGTGACCGTCACTGTGAATCCATCCTATCTCTACATTCCGTGTTGTTTTTAGCTTCTTTGTCTGTGTTGTTCTTGTGTCAGCATGTGATATGTTTTCCTTGGTGCCTTCCTTCCTGACTTTCATTTTCTCACAAAGTTTTTCTAAAAGCCCTTGTTTTCGCTTTGAGATGGGCTTTTTACTTTTGCAGTAATTGAAGAGGGCGATTCGGTCTCCATAGGAGGGGATGTAATTTGCCAGTGTTGCATCATCCATGAGCACGATGACGTCGCTGTCAATCTGCACAGAATAACAAAGAAAAAAGACAATTATCTCCAAAGTGTACATTCCATAAATAATAAGGTTAAGCCTCATAAATCGACCCTTTTCAAAGTAGGCTCTGTGTCAATCCAACTGAAACCTTTGACAACTAGACAAGATTTACCAGATCTCTCAATCATTTTAAATACAATGGTTAAAAAGCAAATTGATAGGTTCATTAATTCTAAGGAGTAAAATACCTGTGCATATATTTATATAAACTTGAAATCATACAATGTCTGCCAGTAACTTTGTACACTCCTTGTCATACTCCTTTATTTGCTTAATTTAACTTCTATTTGTCCACAGCCCAGTTTAATTGGTGGATGAATTTACTTGTGATAATCCAGATGTGTGGCATACTCGTTTCTAAAGTATTTATACCTAACGTTACAAACGAGAAATAGTTTGAGGTGTTTGTTGACTTTGCAACTCGATCGCAGTGCAGAGACTGCTTTGTTAGCTTTGGCCATTGTTTTATACAGTGTATGGATGAAGCATATCATAATATCGAAAACCCTGTTCGCTAGGGACGAGTCGGCGTAGAGACCGTCGCCGAAATCTCGGCCTTATCACCAGGAACAAATCGGCACTGGCCCTCATCATGTTAACATGTTAAAACGCATTTACTTGTGAAGCATAACAAATATATAATGACAAACTGAAGTGAGCGTTGAATAGAACAAGCGCTAAGGCTCACAATGTTATGTTCACTGGCTGGCTATTGAGCTAGTTAGTTTTAGTCAGGCGCTAACGTTACTTTGTATGTGCATATATTAATTTAAATATGTATATATACATATATTAACTGAAATAATCTAGCTAACGTTAGCAGCCGGTGTGCAGCCTATGTGCTTGACTGTTACAGCTGACAGCTGTTGCTCATATTAACGTTAGGTGATTGGTTTGTTTTTAGTATTCCTTCGGTGTAGACCGTTCAGGAAGCCAAATTATCACCGAGGCCGTCTACTTTACAAAACTCAGTCGTTAAAACATTAAAAACACTAAAGAACAGAGTTTCATACTAAAACGAGTGTCTCACCAGCGGACACTGCACTTCAGAAACATGCAATTAGCTTAAAAACATGCTAACGTTGCTAGCTAACTTGTGTGTGCATTTCATATCCGCAGCATTTCTGTAGTCTTTACAAACACCAGGCACCAAACCAACGTATAATTCTCTTTTACTCACCTTTTGTTCTTCCAGTAATGTAATTGCTTCATCTGGGACCCCTCGACTACGCAAAAACTCACTTATATCCAAGTTCGACATGTTCAGTGTGTGGTTCTCCATCATGCAAAGTTACTCTACTCTCTAAGTTACTCTCATTGGTCCCTTACAGGTACCCATACTTCTGACTTTAAAGTCAGAATTCTGACTTTAATCTCAGAATTCTGAGAATAAAGTCAGAATTCTGAGATTAAAGTCAGAATTCTGAGAATAAAGTCAGAATTCTGAGATTAAAATCAGAATTCTGAGATTAAAGTCAGAATTCTGAGAATAAAGTCAGAATTCTGAGATTAAAGTCAGAATTCTGAGATTAAAGTCAGAATTCTGAGAATAAAGTCAGAATTCTGAGAATAAAGTCAGAATTCTGAGATTAAAGTCAGAATTCTGAGAATAAAGTCAGAATTCTGAGATTAAAGTCAGAATTCTGAGAATAAAGTCAGAACTCAAATATTTTTTTCACCAGTGGCCCTAATCTTCTTCCGTATAGACAAATACATGAAACTGTATGTTAATATTATAACTATCTTTATTGTTTAACTCCTCAAATACAACATTAGAAAAAAACATTAATATTACGAATGCTAGGCCTATATATTTGTATCTTCGTATCCGCCAAGCGGGACATACTACGTCACTTCCGGAGTTTTCCGCGGATTCGTTTAAACGTTATTATGGTTCATAACTTACTGGAACAAAACTGAGCAACGTGTTGTTGCTGGTGACACAATCACTGGCTGTATATATGTATATTGAAGTGATACTGACCACTGACTGTATATATGTATATTGAAGTGATACTGACCACTGACTGTATATATGTATATTGAAGTGATACTGACCACTGACTGTATATATGTATATTGAAGTGATACTGACCACTGACTGTATATATGTATATTGAAGTGATACTGATCACTGACTGTATATATGTATATTGAAGTGATACTGACCACTGACTGTATATATGTATATTAAAGTGATACTGACCACTGACTGTATATATATGTATATTGAAGTGATACTGACCACAGACTGTATATATGTATATTGAAGTGATACTGACCACTGACTGTATAAGATAAGATAAGATAAGATAAGATAATACTTTATTGTCTGTAACACAGGGTTCCAGAAAATATATGTATATATGTATATTGAAGCGATCCTGGCGTTAAAGAACAGCTGATCGCTGCCCAATTCTTTGAAATGAATGGCCGCATTGCATTGTGGGATAGGCCTATCGGCTTTGAATGCTTCCTGCTCGGATCATATCGTAATGTTCTGTATTACAGCATATACTGTAATATTTCACCGGTAATAAGACTGAAATAATATTATTAAAGTAAAGAAATGAATACAATGATAACATCTAAATAAATGTTGATAGATGTAGCATTATAGTTTAAAAAATATAAATCAACAAAAAAGCAATCCAGCAATTCCCTGGCCGAAATATACCGAAATAATAATATAAAAAGAAATACATATAAACCATGATACTATCTCGTGAATAATGTTGATTAAAACAGCGGTTATTGGTCTAAAAATACCAATAACTGTCACAGATTTCGAGTTAAGGAGCGGGGGGCGTGTTATTTTCTTTCGTTGATATCCGACGGTGAGGGAATAACATGAATGTCTATCTGACGGACCCCCTCGTTGAAAAATAACGTCAAGGGTACCCCTATTTCGTTGAAACTTGACGCCAGGGTCCTTGACCATGCGTCATACATTTGACGAGTAGGGAGTGAGACTGTGTTGACTTTGCCGGACTGTACGACCGGGGCTCATGTCTGACAAAAGGATACGGGCAGATAGGGCCCGGGTCAACCAGGGCTCGCTCTATCATTCCCTTCTCACTTTCAGAACAGCACACCACCCATTCGTACCTCCGGTACTCCCTCAGCATTCTGGCCACAGCACTTACCCCAGCCTGCATCGGGTACTGGAATAGCCCTGTGCTAAACAGGGTAATCACCCTGTAAGGGTGTCTAGCTAATGCTACACCATTACAGAGTATTCTGTAAAGGAAGACTTCATCCTCTGCGTCATAGAATTCTGATGCTAGCCTAGTCTGGTCTGACTTTGCGCTAAAACAGCAGTGTACTTCCCCGTATGTACCACTTTTTGTAGTGCTATGCGCCTGACGTACTACGGTGCCATCAGGTAATGCCTGCACTGGTACCCAGTCACATGACTGGGGAAATTGTTGCTTAAGTGCTAATGGATTGGAATTGGAAATTGATTTATTTGAAACAGGGACAATGCACAAATAAACATTAAACTTGTTAAACAAGAGAAAATGTCTAGGGCCAGGTTATAGCAACAATTGCTAATTTCCACCTGTAGTCCCTGGGCAGGTATGACAAATTTAAAACAAAACAAAACAATTTACAATTTTAAATAGAAATATCACAAAACTATATATAAATGACATGATGTGCATAGTAATTAAGAACAAACAGTTTAGTAAAAACAGGAGCGCCATCAGCCCACTCACTCTCTCTTTCTCTCCCCTCCCAGCACACACACTGAAAAAATTCAGCAGCAGCTTAGGCACATTAGAGTACATTCAACTCCAGATATTCATTCATACAAGGATACACACACACAGACACACACATTCACACTCACATACACACACACACCCACATAAATACAGTATCCTATGTATGTGAGCAAACTTGTTTACTCAACAACCAACTCTTTGTTAGGCTTGAGAAGGATTGAGAATTTGTACATAAAATATGTTCCGTGGGGAGGGCATTCCACTGCCTCATTGCAACACATGAGAAAGAGGAACTCCCAAATTGGGTTTTACGTTGTGGGATGCTACACTCCCCCCCTTGTAATGCCTCACCTCCCCAATGGTTCAGCGCCCTATTTGCTGGGTTGAACTATGAAATTGGTTCTAGCTGATTGGGCCACAGGTCACAGTCTTGGATCCTTCCACTGTACTAACCCTGGCCCACATGTCTACTACACTTTCCGATAGCCTAGCGGCGCCGCTTACGACTGGAGGGTTTTCCTCCGCGTTGGTTTCCGAGGTAGATTGTGCACCAGGCTCAGCAGTTGCCATGGCTCGAGGGGGTTTAATAAATACTTTGCTCTCACGGATTTCTCGTTCAACCAAAACTCCTTACCCCTCCTATTTTATATCTAGACGAACTCGCGTTGCTTTCAGTTTGGTTTACCTACTTCCCCTAACCTATTTAGTAATGGATAGGGCTTAGTCCTTAGTATCCCTACCACTTAGGAGATTCCTCTCGCTAAAAGCCGGTACGTAGAGATCCGGGTGTGCCTATTTTTCCCAAAAGGCTGTAGCTCCTCTATTTACCCCCACCCAATGACGTAAATAGATTTGCGCGGCGCGCTACTTTGAACTCTAGAGTATAAAACGTTGAACTCAGGATGTCTTCTCCCTAAAGTTCGACCCTCTAAGACCGTTATTAGGCTGTATTTGGTTTTGCTAAAAATTAATCCGTTTTGACCCTTCTAGTTAATCGGAATTTAACTTTACGTTACGGCGCTTAATTCGTCGCCCCTTAGCACTAAAACGGTCCCATTCAAAGTAAAAATAAAACTATTTCATTTATTTTTAGTGCATAGAAAAATGTCCCATCTTATGTGGTCCCATTCAAAGTAAAAATAAAACTATTTCATTTATTTTTAGTAACTAGACAATGGTCCCATCTAATGTGGTCGCATAACAGAAAAGAATAGAAAATAAAACTATTTCATTTATTTTTAGTAACTACACAATGGTCCCATCTAATGTGGTCGCATAACAGAAAAGAATAGAAAATAAAACTATTTCATTTATTTTTAGTAACTACACAATGGTCCCATCTAATGTGGTTGCATAACAGAAAATAATAGAAAATAAAACTATTTCATTTATTTTCATTGCATAGAATAAAAAATAAAACTATTTCATTTTTTTTTATACCTAGACAATGGTCCCATCTAATGTGGTCCCACAAAGAACAAACAAAAAATAAAACAATTTCATTTATTTTTTATACATAGAAAATGGACCCATGGGTCCCATCTGGGGTGCCATGTAGACCGGTGTGGCAGTTCGCTGAGGCGTCGCTGTGGCCGAGCCAACCCCTTTAAATTTGCCTTCCCCTCAGCAAACCCCTGGCCCTACTAGTGCCCTCTTCTGCCGTACGGACGAACACCATTTGCCCGTCAGCGGGGCGGATGTTTTGACCTATACTAAAAAGGAGTTGCTTTTGACGCTTCCCTGATTTATTGGTTTATAGAGACACACACGCCCTCTGTTTAAAGGACAGACCCTCGCCCGGATCAGGGAACCCGAAGGCGAGACAAGAGGTTAGATACACACTACACCAGACGTCCCCAAAAAACACAGGCTCTTATCCCCCTGTATATGACAAGCACTGCCTGAGGGGATCTTTACAACCAATGATTTTTCTTTAGTACTTACGGTCTCAGCCGTCCTCCCAGGGTCACCGGAAGTGCCTTCCTTCTCAAGGACGCCCGCCTTGCCCTTCATGGTCGCCTGACTGAGAGAGGAGGTGCTCAGAGGCTCTGACCAGGCCGCGCGGGTAGGGAAATGCACTCCCACTAGGAGATAACAGGAGGTCTGCTGTCCAAGTCGATCCCCGCCGGGACGCAACTCTCCGCGGGCGGTTAAAGAGGTGTCACTAACCCCCGTAGGGGGGAAACCCTCCCCGCTTGGCGGAGGGCAAGACAATCCCGGAGAAAATAAAAGAACCGGCAAAAGTTGGCTCCCCTAGTCCAAAGTCGGACTCAGGTGATTTTTATTATTTTATGACAAAAGCAGAAATTAAAAGCAAGTGGTCCTCTATAAAATTAAACTAAAGCTAAAAATAAAGATAAAGCCTCCGCTCTAACAAAGGTATTTAAGGCTGCTTCTCTTTTCCTCCTGTCTCTGCGTCTCCCACACTCATATGAGTGCAGGTAATCTCCTCTTCGGTGTCAAAGAGGGCAAATAAATCTTCCCCAAAACGCAGCAAAAAAAGCGTCTGGGCAAACTAAGAGAGAAGAGCACTTTTTTGCCTCTGTATAACAGAGAGCCGCTTCTCAAAGATACTCTTTTTTTCTTTTTCTTTTCCTCCCTTACACTCAGCGAGCGCAAGGGAACCCCTCTCCGGCTGGGAGAGGCATAATGAATCTTCCCCAAAACAACAGAAAGTGCATGGGTAGATGGAGAAGGCTTCATGGCATCCCGATGCCACGTAAAGCACTCGGGTAAATGAGCCCGAAGGAAACCCAAAAGGGACCCAAAAGGGTAAAAGGGGCCAAAAGGCACCCAAAAAGGGCTGCTACTCAGCAAAAACACTCATATTTATACACAAAAAACATTTTACTCCTCCCAAAGTTATCCAAAGGGACGTACTTTATTTACTTCCTTGTCCTAGTAAGGTAATGTAGGAAACACTTCACAAAAAACGTAACAGTGTAAGAAATAAAAATAATCAGTCAAGCTGGCTATGCTTTATGAGTATACAAATCATAGTTGAATTATAGTTGTGTGTTTAGTGGAAGAGCGCTGTGACAGCTTAGTCATGCAAAACGAGAAAAGGATACTGTTGTACGTGCAGAAAGCAGCACTGTATGACGGTGGTCAGAAAGCAACAAGAGTGCAGCAACAAAGTTAATATCAGTTTGATATCAGTTTGACCATGAGAATAAGTTACTCCTCAACCTGTGACAGGCAACAGCGGCGCATTGTTCTCTCTGACCATCAGCACAGTTAAAGTCTGCCTAAGAACTGATGAAGACTGGGACCAGTCTGTGCACCAACCAGGGGAGGCTAAGTCTAAACCACGGTACTCCTCCAACTTTTAATAAACAAATCAAAATGCTCTTAGACACTGATATATGAATTCATGTATAAGCCAGAAAATTTAGTCTGATGAGAGAAGCCTGTGTGCCTGCTCAACTCGGACCCGTGTACACGTTTATGCTTTTATGATTTTACTTAAATAAATACTTGTTAAACTTTTAAGTCCTCTTCTTGCCTACTTAGTGGATTTTGAGACACGACAAAGTGGTGACGCCGACGTGATCCACTAAGTGGCCCAGAGCACTTTCCCCTGAATTGAGCAGACAGGACGGACTCCAGTTTTTCCTTCACTCAAAACAGCGCGCTGTCAAAAATAAGGTAAGCAGAGACCTGTTAATATCTAACTTCTGCACATTGAGCATAACCAAATTTTTGAGTGAAGAAGAACAAGAGTGCCATTGGTAAATTGAATGAAATTCAATTAATTGAGTATAAAAGAAAACTAAACAGTAAAACGAAATTGCCAAATAAGAACTGTTAACAGAGTGAAAAGAAAGCCTGTAAAAAGCTCCTGGTCCACTGTGACCGGGGAGTTGGGCAACAAAAAATAAATCTAAATTAGCCTGTAAAAAGCTCCTGGTCCGCCGTGACCGGGGAGTTGGGCAACAAAAAATAAATCTAAATTAGCCTGTAAGAAGCTATTGGTCCACTGTGATCGGAGAGTTGGGTAACAAAAATTAAATCTAAATTAGACCTGTAAAAAGCTCTTGGTTCATTGAGACCGGAGAGTTGGGCAAAACTAAAATCAAAGAGGTAAACCTTCGAAGGTTCAATAGTCTGACGAGACCTATAAATTGGCTATAAGAGACTCGTAAAAAGCTTTTGATCTACAACTGGTCAGAAAGTTGAGTACATTGGGTGAAATAAAACTGTAAAAAGCTCTTGGTTAGAAAAATCGGAGAGTTGGTTTAATTTGACTTAATTAGAGGAATTGCAGTCGGTTGATTGGTAGATACTGTAAAAAGCCAGTGGTTGGTTATTCAATCGGTTGGTTGGTAGATACTGTAAAAAGCCAATGATTGTGAATTCACCGTAAAAAGCTCTTGGTTAGAAAAATCGGAGAGTTGGTTTAATTTGACTTAATTAGAGGAATCTCAGTCGGTTGGTTGGTAGATACTGTAAAAAGCCAATGATTGTGAATTCAATACAATGACAGAAAACGTTTTACATTTCGATACGGAGGCAGATTTTGAAGTATATTGTGAAGAGAATAAAATTACTAGAGCACTGTTTGATTTTGAGGTATACTGTGAAGAGGATAAAATTAATAAGGCACAGCTTGAAGTAGAAACAATTACTAGTGAAGGTTCATTGTGTGAAGTGTCCAAACGGACAGGGGAGAATACTTTAGGAAAAGAGTGAAACAGTAACAGGTAGTGGTGACGAAGTGAGTTTAGAGCTAGACTCAGATTTTGAGAGCAACATACAGCAGGACAAGAGACAGACTGACGTTACAGAGTCAAATTGACACTTTGAAAAGCAGAGACAATTGTTCGTTGAAAATATATACAGTTTCTTATATATAGTGTGTTTCGGGTGCTGTTGGGAACTGTATCATGGCATAAAGAAGTGAAAGATTGTGCATACAGTGCTGAAATGGAAGAACTGAAAGCTTTTCTGTTGTGAAACTGGGGAAGAAAGCACCGGGGGGGCAGCAGAAACAATGGGTTGAGACAGGGAAAAAGATACTCTGTAAGTGGGAAAAGGAAGGACTGTTGGCAGACATAGGGAGAGATGAGTGTATTGAGAACTTTGAATATCAGAGCAGAGAGGCAGGCACGAGTGGCAGACACAGAATGGAAAGAAAAAGGGAGTAGTAGGTGGGGGCCTGCATGGGGGCGTAAACAAAAGAAGGCCGTGGAGAAAAATGTCACAAGGGGGCTGACTGAACTGCTGGGTAAACTGAAAAGGAAAAATGATAAGTTGGCAACATCTGGTGGCACAACTGAAGTAGTACCAGAAAAGACTAATAATAACCCAACCACAGCCACTGCCAGCATGTACCCTTCCCTGCCACAACCAACAGCACCTCCATCCTACGAGGCTATAAAAGTGGTTCAAGCTCCTGTGGTGCCAGTAAAGAGAGGTGTACTGGAAGTGAATGGAGGAGTTCTGGATCTGGAAATCCCCCAACACAATGACCTGGCAAATGTGGTGAAATGCACAGCCGACCTGACTGACACAGTTGACAAACTAGAAAATCAAATGGAAAACACCAGAGCAGAAATGAGCCAGCTCAAGGGGGAATCCATGGTTGGGACACAGTCACCATCAGGCCAAGGACCCCCAGGACCATCCACTGCATCACTCCAACTGCCACCATCACAATCAACGCCTCAACTCCTGCCCCAACCTCGGTCCCAGAGCACTCATAGAGGGGGTCTGCAAGTGAGACCACCTACTTTTGATCCATTTGTAAATGAGTATACCCCCTCAGATAAAGTCTCCAAACACTCTGACTACACCTTCTCCAGCCACACCTCAGCAGTTAGCTTGAAGGAATCAGGAACTGATGTATCCTCTACTGACGATGAAGATGAAAAGCAGCACAGAATTACAAAACACTTCACCAAAAGGGGTCCCCCACAAAATGGAGCCATGCAGAAACTGCAGCTGCAAGGTGTGTTTGAAGGAGAAGCGAAGGTCATGGATGAAGCAAGAAGAGAATATGACCTTAGAGACAAACCCAAAAAAGGGGGGACCGGAGCGTTCCCTATTATGGAACACCCCTCAACCAACTTTGGAGTGTATGTGCCATTTAAACACAGAGATCTGGAGGGGTTACTGGATGACCTCCCGCCAATCACCCAGGGAGTTGGACCATGTTGGCATCTTGATGTTTCTGTCAAGAACGGACATGTTCATGCCGCTCTTTTACAGAAAAAAGGGGGAGACAGGTTAGTGCTAACCTACCACAGCTCAAAATTGGACACTATTGAACAAGGACAAACATCAGAGCAATGCATTCACGTTCAGTACTGAACGAAAACTGAAAATACAGAAGGAGCTGAGACAACCCCACATCACTTTTGTAACCTCAGCCATCAATTTGGCAGACAAAATGGGACACGGAAAACCCCATAGCTGTGAAGAAGTGGCAGCACAAGAACTGAAACTCAGGCCAGACCTGAAAAACTAACCTCTGCCAGATGCACAACATTGGCTGTACACAGATGGATGCTGCTACAAAGGAGAAAATGGAAATGTGGCCGCTTATGCAGTGATGGAACAACACGCAGACGGTACACACACCGAAGTGGACTCAGGAATAATACCACAACCTGCATCAGCACAAATGGCTGAAATATTGGCACTCACAAAAGCCCTGCAGTGGTCAGAAGGGAAAAGGGTCAATATCTACACAGACTCAGCATACGCACATGGAGCGGTGCATATAGATGGACCACAATGGCAGAAGAGGAATTTCCTGACCACCAGCAAGACTCCTGTCAAGCACAAGGATCAACTGGTAACCCTACTGGAAGCAGTAAAAGCGCCAGCAGCAGTGGCAATAATGAAGTGCAAAGGACATGACAAAGCAGACACAAGGGTGGCAAAAGGAAATGAAGCAGCAGACCAAAGAGCCAAAAAGTTGGAGGGTACACTCCCAGACAAATGACACTACAACCAGAGGGAGGACCAACAGAACTAACCACAGAAAACATAAAAGACATCCAAGAAGAGGCCGGACCATATGAACATTCAGAATGGCAGAGAAAAGGAGCATGCAAGGATAAAGACGGCATTTGGAGGTCACACACTGGACACATAGTGGCTCCGGCAAAGCTATGTCGGCTATTGTTCCCAACCATGCACGGCCCCACCCATGAGGGAACCAGAAGAACCCTTACAAACATGAAAGAACTATGGTGGCACCCATGGATGTCAGACATCATCACCAACTTTGTGGAAGAATGTGACACATGCAACAAACACATTAACAAGAAACCATTCAAGGCCCCAGCAGGAAAATTCCCTGTGCCTACAGCCCCCTTTCAAGACATCACCATAGATTTCACAGATATGGGGCCAGAGAACAGAGTAGGGGGAAAAAGGTATCTCCTTGTAATGGTAGACAGATTCACAAAATGGGATGAAGCGATACCAAGTAAAGATGAAACAGCACAGACAGTTGTAAAATGGCTGAAAAATGAACTAGTACCCAGATATGGCGTACCACGCACAATAAGATCAGACAATGGATCTCATTTTGCTAACAAACATCTACAGAAAGTAGAAGAGGCATTAGGGATCATACACAGATATGGGTCAGTTTATCATCCACAATGACAGGGATTAGTGGAGAGGGCCAACCAGACACTGAAAAGAAAAATCGCTAAAGCATGTGAAGGTACAAAACTAACGTGGGTAGAAGCACTGCCGTTAGCTCTTATGTCCATGCGCAGTTCCCCAGGATCCGACACACACTTATCTCCTCATGAGTTACTGACTGGAAGAAAAATGCCAGGCCCACCCAGGGATGGAGGTCATATGCCATCCCTGGATGTGTGTAAACAAGAATATGATGACTACATGAAGGCATTGACCAGTCTTACTTCAGTTTTATCTGAACAGGTCACCAGAGCACAGACCCCGGGAGAAGAGGAGCCCCGGAGCAGTGTCAAGGTAGGTGACTGGGTGCGAGTGAAAGTCCACAAGAGATAGTGGACCGAGCCCAGGTGGCTTGGACCGTACGAAGTGAGGGAGGTTACCTCACACTCTGTCCAAGTAAAAGGCAAGGCAGGAGCTGCTTGGCACCACTTGACACATTGTGCCCCAGCACCTACACCTTCCCGTGATTTGAGGGAAGTTAGAGCTGATTTGTTCAACAATGCCACTCCCATTCAAACTTGGGCAATCAGGCCAAGGGAGTGTACCCTGACAAAAATACTACTATGAATGCACATTGAAGGTCTGGGTAGGTATGCTAATATCTACAGCCATACTCGTTATGTTGTTATTTTGGTTCATAGATACCAAATATGACAGAGGAAGAAGAACAAAGGGACAGATCACATTGTCATTTATTAGGGGACACACAAGCACAGCCCTATTAGACCTATGCGACATAGTGCCATGCACCACCAAAGACAGAAGAGAGGAAGTCATATACATATGCGTCACGACCAACTCAGACAAGTGGTGTAGCAGTTGGAAGTGTGCCATAGCTAACACAGGCTCAGATTGGGGAAATGTGGGATGTGAACCATATGATACAATGCACCTTACGATAACACATAGGGACCTGAAATCCAGACTGAGTGTAGGTAGAAAGCAGGAAGGACGATGCCAGGAACAGAAATGTAATCCTATATATGTGACGTTGAAGGATCCAAAACCAGAGGATGCAGGGACTTATGTTATGGGATTGTATGCTGAAGGGAAAGATCCGTTAGGACAGTTCATCATTCAAGTCACAGACCCATGGAGTAATAGTACACTGTCCACATCCATTACTGTCCAGGTTGACGCAATGAACACAGGTATGGGTGTCCTGAAAGACTCTAAAGGGCCATTAGTAAAATATTTCAACCTAGAGGACTTTACCATTGAGGAAAGGTTGGAGATGGAAACTGGTTTCACACCCTCAGGTAACACGTGGCTCAAAATGATGAAATATACTGCTAGAACGCATAAAATGTCTGACTGTGTTATCTGTGCTAAAGCAAGACCTCATTTGGGGACAGTACCATTCCCACTCTCACCTGTGGACGACTTTATTGGTTATAATTGTATGTTAAGTCTTTACAGTGATGTGACCATGGAAAGTGATGTCTGCAGGACCCTGTCTTTCCTGTATCCCAGAGTGCGTGCAATACAACCGCCTCCAGGAGTGGTCGCCTACCCTGGTAACTATACTTGCATCACACAACCCAACAGCTCTACCATGACTGTTGCACACCTACCTAAGAAGTTTTGTATGTACACCTACAACACATCTTCGTTCGTTCCCAATGTCACACAGTCGATGTTTAACAATCAGAGTAAGGGACTCGCTGATGTCTTGTGGATG
The DNA here is from genome assembly GCF_004354835.1 of Perca flavescens. Taxonomy (NCBI): domain Eukaryota; kingdom Metazoa; phylum Chordata; class Actinopteri; order Perciformes; family Percidae; genus Perca; species Perca flavescens. The sequence continues at coordinate 33,143,717 of NC_041345.1, forward strand.
TGTGGGACACAAGCCTTAGACCATCCTTACCTGCTAAATGGGGGGGAACCTGCGCCTTAGTGTCCCTATTATTGCCGATTACCATGCTTCCTATTAGCGCAGGGAAGCTAGAGGAGACAGTACAGTCTACCTACCACAAACATTCCTTGAAGAGGGCTAAAAGAGACACTGACTTGGGTTTTGGTACATGGGGAGATCCAAGCACCCCGTTCGGGTCTATAGATAGTAGGGTGTATATAGATGCAATTGGAATACCAAGGGATGTACCAGAGGAGTTCAAAGCTCAGAATCAGATAGCAAAGGGTTTTGAGTCTATACTGCCCTGGATAACTACAAACAAGAATGTGGACTGGATAAATTATATATACTACAACCAGCAGAGGTTTTTGAACCGGACTAGGGATGGCCTGAGGGGTGTGTCCTAACAATTAGCCGCTTCCTCACTCATGGCATTTCAGAACCGTATGGCCCTGTTGGCAGAAAAAGGGGGTGTGTCCCACATGTTTGGAGATGCTTGTTGTACATTTATTCCCAATAATACTGCCCCGGATGGTAGCATCACTAGAGCCTTGGAGGGGTTGACCTCTCTAGCCAATGAACTAGCAGATAACTCGGGTGTGGCTGAAAACCCCATCACCAGTTGGCTGGAGGACGTTTTTGGCAAATACAAAGCAAAATTGTGCTCTCCATGCTTATGTATGCAGTGTTTCTGGGCATATTGGTGTGTTGTGGATGCTGTTGCATCCCTTGTTGTCGCACTCTGGTGAACAGATGGCTTGATGTGGCTCTGACCAAAAACGATCCCCAGAAAGATGCTCCTCCAGCCTACTCCATGCCCCTGTTGGGGATGGAGGATGGTGATGAGACTGATTCGGACAATGAAGGAAGTGAATCACCAATGTAATGCTATGCTATATTAATCTTGCTTCTTCTTCTTCTTCTAGACGCTAAGTCTAAACCACGGTACTCCTCCAACTTTTAATAAACAAATCAAAATGCTCTTAGAGACTGATATATGAATTCATGTATAAGCCAGAAAATTCAGTCTGATGAGAGAAGCCTGTGTGCCTGCTCAACTCGGACCCGTGTACACGTTTATGCTCTTATGATTTTACTTAAATAAATACTTGTTAAACTTTTAAGTCCTCTTCTTGCCTACTTAGTGGATTTTGAGACACGACAACAGTAATGAACTTCATGAACTCTACAGCTCGTGTGCTGTGTATGGCCACACATGTGCCTTCAAGACGCACACACACACAGCTGCATGCACCGGTCAAGGCCGCAGCTCCTGCCTGTGCTCTTCTTATCTGTCTAGGTGCTTTCCTACACTCTTCACAGTTTCTCAATGAGAGCTCTTTCTGTCATAAAATGCAAAAACAGATCAGTATGTAAGCAAAAAACAGATTAATATTTAAGCAAAAACAGATTAATATGTAAGCAAGATATGTTATTTTTTTTGGGGTTTCAACACACACTCTAAGCAATGATATAGTTTGCTTCTCAAAACACATCTATCTAAGTGATTATATGGTTATCCTGGTATACTGAGACGCTATATATGTTGTAAAGCAAGAAATGACATAGATTCTGCTATTTCTTTGTTTTTGAGTTTTCATCTGGCCTCGCGGACAACAGTAGTACCCAGATACCAACTGACGCTAGAGTGGTTAAGACAAAGAAGCCATCTGCGTGATGACGATTATGAGAAGCAAGTGAATGCCAACCACGACAATTTAAATGTGTCGACATGCCTAAAGTAATCTTTAATAAGATAGAAAGTGTCTGGGTAGATAGAGAAAATACTCGCTTTCAGCGGGCATCACAGAATCTAGGTAAAAGTAAACGAAACAGACATAGGATACTGCAAGAAGGATCAATGAAATAGGAGGCTGCGACGACCACAATGCAGACATGAGGTCACGCGACCCACATGCACCATGCTGAGGTTGGCGCACCCATGAGTAAGAAACGCACTTTAATGATGCAAGACCAACCGCCGAGATCAGCCATGACCGAAATATGGCGTAGTGATTAGACACCTGGGCTGCCACCATAGACAGTATATAGGCTGCCACTGGTTCCGACACATCTACCGGGAACCAGTCAGAATCTGATTTGCAGGACTTGCATCAATATATTGCCAACATAGGAAAGTAAGTGGAAATGAACAACTCTTATCTTAGTAAATAAAAGTAATAGCCGATGCGAGCAATGCAGCTTGCGAGATAGATCATCAATAATTAAAATTGTCGAACAACGACGATGTGACGCAATTGCACAATATGAATAATGTGCAAAGAATACTTGCTTTGAAAGACCATATATGAAATATTGAATGTGCGCTACCCGACCATTGGTGAGCATAATGCTAACGATAGCAAGCAGGCAACAACAATGATGAGTAAATTTATGTACAAAAGCAGAATATAGTGCCTTATGCATCCTGCTGACGTCAGCATGACTACTGACAATATCGCGACAGCTCCGAAGACGAACCTCTAACAACGTGTCATTCCCTATGGAGAAAAGAATCGTACCCCTGCCAGAGTATTACAACGTACTTAAAGGCTAGAAACGTCGCGAATACGGGACAAAAACACGGATCTCCTAGCCCAGTTGATGCTAACGCACACCCCCGAGGTAGCCTTCCAGTGACTGCCATATCCGACGTCACATGACACAAGTAACTTACACCTGAAGCGTAGAAGACTTAATTAGTACATCTTATATGCAGAACTACACAATGTATAGATGCTCCATGCCTTATATCACACAGTGTGCTCCATAACGGACATGTGATTGTAAAAAGGCTACAAAGCAACAATTACCCCTTGCTGACATTATGACCTAGCATATAACTCAATCTCCGTCTCAGCAAGATGGAATGATTGAGAGCACCCCTGCAGCCACCAGAAGACTAACACGTCGGATGGCTGCTCAGACCACAACCACGTAGGCAAGCTCAGGTAGCCGCTGCGCAGTAGCGCTCAGCCCTAAACCATCGTAAATGCGCATGTAAATGTGCAAGTGAATTTAAAACGTCAACTGAAATGATAGAGCACGCTAAAAAGGATGACGGAGAAGATAAAAAGCAGCCTACCTAGTGAGCCCATAGAGAAAAACGTGCCTGCCCAAGTGCACAACTACCTTGACGCATGTATAACGATGTAAAACGATGTCCCCGGCCGTCGCTATCATAGAATGTACGGTAATTAGGCCAGAGATGGAGAGGAATCTACGGCTGAAGCCAGAGTTTAGATAACTGTAACATACCAACCATTAATCCAAACACAACTAATGATCTCAACTCATTTTACTCAGAAGGTAGGTATGATTTCATGTAAAGGAGGTCTGTTGACCATAAATAGAAAATAATAAGTGTAAAACTAGTTGTGATGAGTTGGAATGAAGTTGAATAAAAGTGGTAACACAGAACTGAGTGATACATTGTAATTGCCAAAAGTCACTTTTGACCTGCGAAGACACCAGGTTATTGGCTGCCATTAAAAATAATAAAATAATTTCAAAACCTGTCCTGACAAATCACTAACATATACCAGTCAGTGATTGTCCACAAACATAGATTCATCTAATCTTAACTATAATGAAAATAATTCATAATTTATGTTTGTTTTACCCCAAAACTAGGTATTATTTTATGTAAATGAAGTTTATTCACCATACATTCTGAAAATAGGTGTAAAACTAGTGGTAATGAGTTGGAATGAAGTTGTAGAGAAGGTGTAAAACAGAATTGGGTGATAATTTATACTTTATGCTATATTAATAGCCAAACATTTTGACCCGAGAGGACAACAGGTGTGATTATTTAAAAGAAATTGAAATGGTTTCAAAACAGTATCCTGACTAAACTTTGACTTATACCAGTCTGTGATAACCATCAACACATGTTCCTCTGATCTCAACTGCTAGTCAAAATAATTCATAATTTCAGCTTTTTTAACTAATATAAATGCATTTTTTTGACCTTATATTAAAAAAAATAAGTGTAAAACTAGTGGTAATAGGTTGGAAAGAAGTTGGCTAAGAAGATGTAACACAGAATTGGGAGATAATTTATACTTCATGTATTCTGTAGAATATGTCACCCAATTTTGGTATTCACATTTGGGAAGACTTTTGCTATTTAGGTCAGAACACTTGGGGAGATTAAACTCCAAACACATTGGGCCTCATTCACCAATATCTTCCTAAGTTTTCTCTTAAATAAGTTCTTAACCCTGATGCCATCCTTAAAAAAAAACTTACTCTGGACACATTTGAGGCAAAAATGTCCACACACACAAAAACTGTTATTAAATCATCATATATAAATATTTTTTTTCTGCTTTTTTTTATAAATCACTTAAACAACTTCTAACTTAATCAAAACCACCAAACATTCAATCATTTTCAGGATTTTAACCTTTTAAATGCCAGCTTATTTATTTGAAGTATTTCATTTTTTATTACAAAAAACCACAAATGATTTTTTTTTTCCATATAATGAATAATATGTAGATGGGGCTTTGGTGGGGATTAGAGGCTTGGATATGTCAAACATAAGCAACAAAATTAATTTGATTGCATTAGTATTTTTTACATAGTGCCAGATACTCCCTTTGGACACCTTTGAGGCAAAAAATATAAAACCATGCATTCCTTAATGTCAGCATTTCATTTTGAACAAAAGTGGTCATATTTGACATTTTTACAGTATTTCAGTAGATTGTGTGTGTGTGTGTGTGTGTGTGTGTGTGTGTGTGTGTGTGTGTGTGTGTGTGTGTGTGTGTGTGTGTGAGCAAGCACTGATCATGAAAAAGGGTGAAAAAAGCACACCTTTTGAAGGATGCATTTCATGTGTCTTTGAAGACGTGCTTAAATAAAAACAATGGGCCTCATTCACCAACTGTTCTTACGAAGAAATGTGTTGTTAAACCCTTCTTACGAAGATTCTGGCATTCACTAATGTTTTCTTAACTTGGATTTGTTCTTAGCTAAGAACAGAATCTACGAACACTGAAAAGCTGTTACGCACATTTGAGTGATGACAATTTGCTCCAAATGATTGCTTACTGCATTTTATTTAATTCTACAGTCGTTTACAATGATAGTATTGTACTGTAATGTATTTCTGATCATTTGTTGAAAAAACAAATCCTATTATGCAAAAAAACACTAACACTGCAATTTACATCAGCAATTAAACTGATTCAATCCTGCGTTATTTGGTGATTGATCGCTATTTATAGGGCCAAAATGCAGTGGTAGAATGTAACAAAGTACAAATTCTTCGTAACTGTACTTAAGTACATTTTTCATGTATCTGTACTTTACTTAAGTAGACTCAATGGTGCATAGCCTACTTTTGACTTTTACTTTGTTATATTTTGCAGCAATTATCTATACTTTCTACTCCACTACATTTCTACAATGTTCCGTTACATTTTCTGATCAGTCCCCCCACCCCTGCCAAAACGTCTTCCTGACCGTCACACGTTTACTCCCCAGTAAAGTTTGGTTGCCGTAGATACTGTATATATGGGTTGCCATAGATACTGTATATATGGGGCACCGCTGATCCAAGCCGGCTCCGGTGCTGCAGAGCCCGGGCGCAGCGCCGCTGACCCTCGGTAATACAGCCTCCAGTAAAAGTGAAAATGAAAACGTTTGTTTTTAATTATTCACGTTTTTAAATCAAAGTTGCTATATCTATTTCTCTCCGCCAGGCTGCGTTCATATCTTATTTATTTGGCTGGACCTCTTCACATCTCCCCATGTTTCGCTGCTTCACACACTTTATTTGCTTACTTGCACGGTTAAAGAAAATGAAAAACATCCATGAATAAAACCAACCACATTCTGATTCTAATAACACATTTCCGTTTCATGCTGGTTAGGACAGGAACTTCTTTTAAAAGCCAGGCCTTGTTTGTGGTTGTGGACACCTTCTACTTTTACTAAAGTAGATATGTCTCTGGTTATTTGTACTTTTATTCAGTACTTCCTCCACCGCGGCTCCGACGATCTCCGACAACCTGTCTCCCAGGAGGTGTACAGGAAGTGTCATGTCCTTATCTGGGTATTTGCGGGGCGTTTTCTTATGCTAATTAGGAAGAACTGGCACACGCTTTCAGTTAGGAAGACGTGGGATTCATCAATCCTAAGAACACAGGTGCGAACAAATCTGCTGTTTAAGAACACGTCATGAATCCGACGTAGACTTTTCTTAGGAACCTTCTTAAGAACATATTTAAGAAGGTTCCTGGGACAAAATTCCCATATAAGGACATGACACTTCCTGTGCACCTCCTGGGAGACAGGTTGTCGGAGCTTGTCGGAGCCGCGGTGGAGGAAGTACTGAATCTCAGTACTTAAATAAAAGTACAAATAACCAGAGACATATCTACTTTAGTAAAAGTAGAAGGTGTCCACAACCACAAAAGTGGAAAAGTTCCTATCCTAACCATGAAACGGAAATGTGTTGTTAGAATCAGAATGTGGTTGGTTTTATTCATGGATGTATTTTATTTTCTTTAACCATGCAGGTAAGTAAATAAAGTGTGTGAAGCAGCGAACATGGGGAGATGTGAAGAGGTCCAGCCAAATAAATAAGATATGAACGCGTCTTACGCAGCCTGGCGGAGGAGTAAACAACGCTGTGGAGAGAAATAGATATAGCAACTAGGATTTAAAAACGGGAATAATAAAAAAACAAACGTTTTCATTTTCACTTTTACCGGAGGCTGTATTACCGAGGGTCAGCGGAGCATCAGAGCCCGCTTGGATCAGCGGTGCCCCATATATACAGTATCTATGGCAACCAAACTTCACTGGTGAGACAAACGTGTGACAGTCAGGAAGACGTTTTGGCAGGGGGGGAACTGATCAGAAAATGTAACGGAACATTGTAGAAATGTAGTGGAGTAGAAAGTATAGATAATTGCTGCAAAATTTAACCAAGTAAAAGTCTAAAGTAGGCTATGCACTATTGAGTCTACTTAAGTAAAGTACAGATACGTGAAAAATGTACTTAAGTACAGTTACGAAGAATTTGTACTTTGTTACATTCTACCACTGCATTTTGGCCCTATAAATAGCAATCAATCACCGAGTTTAATTGTTGATGTAAATTGCAGTGTTAGTGCCTTTTTTGAATAATATGATTTTTTATCAATAAATGATCAGAAATACATTACAGTACAATACTATCATTGTAAACGACTGTAGAATTAAATAAAATGCAGTAACCAATCATTTGGAGCAAATTGTCATCACTCAAATGTACGTAAGAGCTTTTCAGTGTTCGTAGATTTTGTTCTTAGCTAAGAACAAATCCAAGTTAAGAAAACATTAGTGAATGCCAGAATCTTCGTAAAAAGTGCGTAAGAAGGGTTTAAGAACACATTTCTTCGTAAGAACAGTTGGTGAATGAGGCCCAATGTTTTTATTTAAGCACATCTTCAAAGACACATGAAATGCATCCTTCAAAAGAAGCCCTTTTCCACCCAGATTTACACACACACATACACACACACACACACACACACACACACACACACACACACACACACACACACACAGCTCCATAATATAACCAGAAAAAATACAATGATTTTATGCATCGGCCTACAAGGGCAAAATGGTTGAATCTGGTGAAATACTGTAAAAATGTCAAATATGACCACTTTTGTTCAAAATGAAATGCTGACATTACAGAATGCATGGTTTTATACTGTAAAGGCAGTGAGATCAAAACATGTGGTTATAATGGAAGTCAATGGGGCATTTTTGCCTTGAAGGTGTCCAAAGGGAGTATATGGCACTATGTAAAAAGTACTAATGCAATCAAATACATTTTGTTGTTTATCTTTGACATATCCAAGCCATTGACATTTTTTTTTTTTTTTAATAATAACATATTTCAAATACATAAACTGGCATTTAAAGGGTAAAAATCTTGAAAATGATTGAATTTTTGGCTTTTGGTTTGGGATTAAGTTAGGAGTTGTTTAAGTGATTTATGAAAAAAAAGCAGAAAAAAATATTGATATATGATGATTTAAAAACAGTTTTTGTGTGTGTGGACATTTTTGCCTCGAAGGTGTCCAGAGGGTACAAAATGAATAATTTAAGTATAAAAGACATGTAAGAGTAAAAAACAGTGGATTTAAAAAATTTGACTGAAAAAGGTTCCTACAAAATGTCATGCCATAACCAGTAACACAGCAAAAATGATCACAAAATGAAAAAAAAAACTTGAGAAAAATGTACAAAAATGGCCGAGGAGGGCATGAGGGTTAAGAAGGTTCCTAAGAAAAGTCTATGTCGAATTCATGACGTGTTCTTAAACAGCAGATTTGTTCGCACCTGTGTTCTTAGGATTGATGAATCCCACGTCTTCCTAACTAAAAGCTCGTGCCAGTTGTTCCTAATTAGCATAAGAAAACGCCCCAAAAATTCCCATTTAAGGACATGACACTTCCTGTGCACCTCCTAGGAGACTGCATTAGAGACTGTCGGAGCCACGGTGGAGGAAGTACTGAATCTCAGTACTTAAATAAAAGTACAAATAACCAGAGACATATCTACTTTAGTAAAAGTCAACCCGTTCTCATTCCGAACTCGTAAAATAAGGACGTTTGGACAGTGGCTGTCAGCGTCTGATGCGACGAAAAAGGCGCCCTTCAGCGTATTTGTGTAACGAAAAGGGAAAGCCGCAGTTAGATAAGATTTAGCGAGTAGTATGTAAGGGAGAAAGACTCCGGAACTCCAAACACCGGACTTTCACACAGGAGACCCGTGAGAACCTGTTGTGAAAGTAGAAGATGTCCACTACCACAAACAATGCCTGGCTTTTAAAAGAAGTTCCTGTCCTAACCAGCATGAAATGGAAATGTGTTGTTAGAATCAGAATGTGGTTGGTTTTATTCATGGATTTTTTATTTTCTTTAACCGTGCAAGTAAGCAAATAAAGTGTGTGAAGCAGCGAACATGGGGAGATGTGAAGAGGTCCAGCCAAATAAATAAGATATGAACGCAGCCTGGCGGAGGAGTAAACAACGCTGTGGAGAGAAATAGATGGCAACTATGATTTTCATTTTCACTTTTACCGGGGGCTGTATTACCGGGGGTCAGCGGCACTGCGCCCGGGCTCTGGAGCACCGGAGCCAGTTTGGATCAGCGATGCCCAATATATTTGGGGCATTTCCCAATATGTGTTCTTCTATTGACTTGTGTTCTTGTGCCCCTGTGAAACGTCATCTCGTGTTGCCAAAGTACTGTCCCAATACACAAGTTCCCATTTTGCCAAGAACAGTTAAAATTCCCAGATGTATTCTTGACACGCCCATTTTACCGAGGATACATCGGTTGGTAACTTGTATGAACTTCGCAGCACCTGTATCCCAACATTCATTTCGGCATTCAATGATGGTTGGATTTCCAGTACATAGACAGCTCAAAAACGGGATAATTTTATCAATTTTCGCCATCTTATTCATCACTATTCATCGGACAGTCCCACTCGGAGACCCCGCTGTAGGATCCCGGTCCCGTCCCGTAAATAAGAGGCTTTTATTTCGCCGTTGACGGATCGTTTGTTTAAATATCACAACACATGTGTATCATAAGATTAACGGGAACCTGTGTTAACTGTCTTTTTGGAGTTAAACTCAACAAGCACACACACACACACACACACACACACACACACACACACACACACACACACACACACACACACACACACACACACACACACACACACACACACACACACACACACACACACACACACACACACACACAGCAGGCAGAGGAGAGGAGAGATTTACCATAGACTGTATATTATTAGTCTATGAGATATACCCGTTTCTTTTCGGGAGACTTGTTAAAATTATGCCATAGGCTATAGCCTACATTATATTTAGTATTTAGTTCATATTTTTGGTGTATTTGTTGTCTGATTTATTAGAAGTTGAGTTTCAGTCTGTATGATAAATGAACAGTTGTACATAAAGTGGTAACATGCTATGGCATTTATGTAGACTAAAGGGGAGACGCCAACCTTTATCATTTAAATTTCTAATTTCCATCTGTTGTCCCTGGGCATATACAGTGCACTACAATAATATAGAAATGATAATTCCACATAACACTAATAGGAACACATAGGACACACCAGTGCATATGCCTATTTATTTTTTTATTTAAACTGACTTAAACTTATACACTAATAATAGGGATCGCGTTCCACTCTTTTGAATAAGTAAAGGGTGTTTTGAGCTAAACCATAAACAATAAAATTAAAGCTCAATTAGTTTTATTTTTCAATATTATTGCAATAGTTGTAGCATTATGAGGTTTTCTTATCTGGAGATTGTTTTAATACAAAGTGGTTATATAGTTGTGGTTTATATATCTAGCTGGTATTTTGGAGCCCTGCAGGTAGCCTCTGTGCTGGAGGTGTTGAGCAATAACAGGAAGAAGGCATCGTCTCAAACTGTTAACAGAGTTTTCTGTGCTTGTGAACTTGCGAGTTAATTCTTCCAAGAAAAACCAGCAAGAACGTTCTCCCCAAGAACACAAGTCCATACTTTGCATTCTTGGTATTGAGAAACGGCCACAGTGTCTACGGCAACCAAACTTTACTGGGGAGACAAACGTGTGACGGTCAGGAAGACGTTTTGGCAGGGGGGGTACTGATCAGAAAATGTAATTAATTACCGAGGGTCAGTCAGTGGCTCTGCAGCACCGGAGCCGGCTTGGATCAGTGGTGCCCCATATATACAGTATCTATGGCAACCCATATATACAGTATCTATGGCAACCAAACTTCACTGGTGAGACAAACGTGTGACGGTCAGGAAGACGTTTTGGCAGGGGGGAAACTGATCAGAAAATGTAACGGAACATTGTAGAAATGTAGTGGAGTAGAAAGTATAGATAATTGCTGCAAAATGTAACAAAGTCAAAGTCAAAAGTAGGCTATGCACTATTGAGTCTACTTAAGTAAAGTACAGATACGTGAAAAATGTACTTAAGTACAGTTACGAAGAATTTGTACTTTGTTACATTCTACCACTGCATTTTGGTCCTATAAATAGCGATCAATCACCAAATAACGCAGGATTGAATCAGTTTAATTGGAGTGTTAGTGTTTTTTTTGCATAATATGATTTCTTTTTCAACAAATGATCAGAAATACATTACAGTACAATACTATCATTGTAAAAAACTGTAGAATTAAATAAAATGGAGTAAGTAATCATTTGGAGCAAATTGTCATCACTCAAATGTGCGTAAGAGCTTTTCAGTGTTTGTAGATTCTGTTCTAAGCTAAGAACAAATCCAAGTTAAGAAAACATTAGTGAATGCCAGAATCTTCGTAAAAAGTTCGTAAGAAGGGTTTAAGAACACATTTCTTCGTAAGAACAGTTGGTGAATGAGGCCCATTGAGTTGTTTCCACCAAAACCTCTGTCATTCCTTCTCTACTCTCCTCCCTGCAATGCATTAATCGCCAACCATTTTTAAATCTATTAATCAGTTTGAGTCATTTTTTTTTTAATGATAAAACAGGTGAACTTGAGAGGTTAGAGCTAAACAATAGAAATGTCTCTATGTTTTTGTATCAGCCCGAATTTTCATTCCGGTCACTCCTCTGTCATGTAGCTTCACTGTAAAATGAATATCTGTCCTGTGTAATGTCCAGGGGCGGATTGGCCATCGGGAATACCGGGAACATTCCCGAACGGCCGGTCCATTTTTTCTTTCATACGCGACAGGCCTGGCCGGCCGTTCAGCTGCAGCGGAGCGCTGTGTGTGTTTCAGACCGGGCCAAACCAATACTCCTCGTTTTTCCTGACATCCGATTGGCTCAAACTTAAGGAAAAAAAGAGTTTACTTTCAGTCAGGTTTGGATTTGGTGATATGAGGTAGGACAGTTTGAGGTTTTTAGGAGTTTTAGGCCTATATACCTGAGTTGTTTCTGTCTCCAAATTTTTGCTTTGATAAGCTAATTGTTTTTATTTTCTATTGTTGCACACATACACTCTCATTAAGAGGAGAGAGGAGGAGGAGGAGCAGCAGGAGGAGCAGCAGGAGGAGAGCGGAGGAGGAGGAGGAGCAGTAGGAGGAGCAGCAGGAGGAGAGGAGGAGGAGGAGGAGCAGGAGGAGAGAGGAGGAGGAGGAGCAGGAGGAGAGAGGAGGAGGAGGAGCAGGAGGAGAGAGGAGGAGGAGGAGGAGCAGCAGCAGGAGAGAGGAGGAGGAGGAGAGAGGAAGAGCAGGAAACAGACAGGTAGAGGGGCAGTGTGCAGGGCTGGGTAGGCAATCATATTAGGCATATCAATCAATCAGATATTTACATATAGGATAAAATGCCAATAGTTCCACATACTAGATAATAACTTGACTGAAGCACAGATTGAATTAGAAAATGTTTTATTCTTAGTCATATTTATAACTGATGTTCTTCTCATGCATATGTAGCTGCACAATCAGTAAGCAGAGGCAGGGTCCATCACAGGGCAAACTGATCCAGGGAGCCAAGCTGAGAAAGTAAGGACACACACACAAATCTCTATTTTATGGGACTGCATTTTAGTTTTTGGGTATAAGAGTGTGAGTATTTGTAACTATTTTATCACTCCAACTGACTGTGCACATGCCATGCTGGTAGTTAGCAGTATACTGTGACTTATGGGTTTTGCTGACCTGGTTGTGTTCAGTGGTGACTTGCTTTACAACCTGAGGAGGCAGGTATCATCCTAAAGTTTCTTGAAGGTGTTCAGCGTAATCTGATTCTCTTTATACCATAAAAACACTATTAGAATTAAAATAACTGCAAAAAATCCTTCTGCTCGTGCACCGAGGGCACTCGCGTAAAAGGCCTCTCCATCTTAAAGTCCCGGGCTGAATTTCAGTCCCAGTATGGCCCTGGTAATGTCTGTGTGTGTGTGTCTGTGTGTGTGTGTGTTAAGCTGTTTTTTTTAAATACAGACTTCTTCCTTAAACCCCCACCAAGAACACTATCAGTCTTCAGCAGGTGTGGTTTCTAAAGAAGTAAACATGCTCTTTCCCAAGGTTATTAAAACTTGCACAATAACTGGTTTTTATCAAACAAGTATCCCGGGTTTTACTTGTTGTATTTCTTGTGGTTAAAATATTTAACCCTGCATTACAACACGGTTGTTATGTTTCAGGTCTCTATAAGTGGAGTTAAATGTTAGTTTAGTCTTTTTCAAACTGGACCTTATGACTGATTGGAACAACAATCTTTGAAATTGCTCCAGTATTCAATTCAACTTTATTTATAGTGTCAAATCACAACAGGAGTTATTTTGGGACACTTTCCAGATAGTCAGTGCAGCCAGCAGAGTAAAAAGCCAAACCTTAAAGCTGATGGTTTGACTCTGCTGAACAACAACAAACCAAAGGCTGATCTTCTGGCTCCCCTGAGGGGCCTGTTGCACAAAACCAGGATAAGGGATTAAGCCGGGATATTCAGGTTATCCTGGATGAATTTAACTTTGACTTGGTTGCACAAAAGCAGGTTGAATTAAGCCCAGCCAAGTAGCCATGGCGATTTATTCTTTGCAGCCTGGTCCAGGCAGGCTAAGATTAATCCTGGAGTCTGATGTGTTAAATCAGCTGCCGCTCTGATCCCAAATAAACGTATTTAACAGTTATTCCGTTGTCTTCTGAATGTGTTCTGCTTCATTTTATTAACATGCATTACTTGTCACTATTGCTGTCACCAGTTTGATTTAAATCCTACTACTGCAGTTATTGAGATGCTGTCCCCGTGAAAAAGGCGGGGGGGGGAATCCTCCCACACCGTACAGCGGACTCTAAAAGAGACTTTTAGTGTCAATAACGACAACAATGGCACCTGATCAAATGTCCTTTTTTACCAAATGGGAGTGAGAATGTGTTGGAACGCCACAAAGCTTCTTAATCATTTTATTTTGGTGCTGTCACATGTCATCTTGAGAGTGAGAAAAAAAAACATGAATAATAACAGGCTACATTGTTTTAAAGACATGCTTACAGTGTGTATTGAAGTCACTTCTTTTTCTAGTTTTTGTCCAGTCAAGCTTGTTCTGTATGAACATTATTGTAGAAAGATATTTAGAATTAGACATAGCTTATGGAGATTTGTGCATATGGTTGTAAAACATATTCTCGCATTATGAATAAGCTTTGAAATTAAGCCTAGTCCTTATAAATTTCCTGAGGAACAAGAATTCCCTCTGCTCATTTTTAAGGTAAAGTAGGCTAAATAATAATACATTTTATTTATATAGTGCTTTACAGGCTACTCAAAGACACTTTACACTAAAACCAGCACATTTAGCACATAAAAACAGATACAGCAATAAATCCAACACATAAAACAAGCATATTAAAGCAATTAAAACGTGGAGTGACTAAGTAGATTTTTTAAAATCCATACGTATTCAGTCGGTCCACTATTGTCTGTCGGGCTTTTTTTTCTGTTTGATAACAGCCGTGTTTCCCTTTTTGCAGATTATATGTTTCACCTCCTCCTCACCATTTTCCATTAGAAGCTGCTGCTCAGCGGGTGAAACATATGCTGCACATGTCTTCTCCATTTCTGCATCAGTAAATCTGTGATCGATACCGTGGTCTATTTAAGAAAGCCGTGAACGTGCACTTATCCCAACTATGTACTCCTGGCTGACATAGCTTCACCTTCTTATCCTGGCTCGGCAAACGTGCAACCGATTAATCCGCGATGAGCGGATCACACTAAGTCAAGCTGCACTTTTTTAGTTATCCTGGATTTCTTTATTCTACTTTTGTGCAACAGGCCCCTGGAAAGACACATGAAGAGAGTTCATGCTGTCATTATGAAATTATTCATTCAAATTCTGTGATAAACGATGCTAGGATTAGACTGGATGTACTGAGTGTGTGTTTGTGTGTGTCTGTCTGTGTGTGTGTGTGCGTGTGTGTATTATCTCTGTCTGTGTGTGTGTGTGTGTGTTCAGCTTTTTTTTCTGGATCCAAATTTCTTCCTTAAACTCCTGCCAGCAACACTGTCACTGTCAGGTGTGGTTTCCACGGAACTGATAAAAACACTTCATTAGAAAACATGTGTGTGTGTGTGTGTGTGTGTGTGTGTGTGGGTGTGTGTCTGTGTGTGTGCACATTTGTACAGGGGCCTGTTGCACAAAACCAAGATAAGGGATTAAGCCGGGATATTCAGGTTATCCTGGATGAATTTAGCTTTGACTTGGTTGCACAAAAGCAGGTTGAATTAAACCCAGCCAAGTAACCATGGCGATTTATTCTTTGCAGTTAGCCTGGTCCAGAGCAGGCTAACAGCCTGGCTAAGATTAATCCTGGAGTCTGATGTGTTAAATCAGCTGATGCTCTGATCTGAAATAAACGTGTTTAACAGTTTTTTCAGTTATCCTGGATTTCTTTATTCTACTTTTGTGCAACAGGTCTCTGTGTCAATTGATTGAGATTATCTAATCTGACACATTTCCCACTTTTCAGACTCATTCATTCTCCTTTAACTCCTTTGTCATCCAAATTGAAGCCAGCAATCCAATTTAGCATCATCTTAAAATTAACTACAAATATTATATCATTATAGTCCACACCTTTCAAACATTCTGGGTATTTTTCACTTTTCAAAGACATTCATGCTAATTAAACTCATTCCCACCTTTTCAACTATTCTCACTACTTTACCTTCTTCTTACAAAAATCCAGCCAGCAACCCAGTGTAGCGTCAGCCTTTCAAAAGACTGCATTCACACCACAATTTCTTCAGATTAGGAATTATCTTGACTAATAGTTAAGGTCAGAGAAAGATATGTTTATGAATGAGCACAGATTTTCACCTGTGAAGACCATGAAAGTAGTGATCATCATGGAACCATCCATGTTATTTTTGGGGAATTTGGTTGAAGAGAAAGCCATATTTCTGATACAGGAACTTTGAAAACTGTCAAATGTGACCCGAGGACAACATGAGGGTTAAAGGAACATGTTAAACCTGTAAATTCAGAAACCTTCTTGTCTCGTAGCTCCATTTTTTTAGTGTGAGCAGAACAGCTGATTTTAGATATATTATAATGAAGGCAGTAAAAAAGTTTCCGGTAAATGCTCCTCCTCCACGTCATCTACTACATCTTCCCCTCACCATTTCAACAGAGGAAGAAGAAGAAGGAAACAGCGAACAACACAGACAGCACGATGGCCGGACCTACGTGAGTATTTTAAACTACTTTTTCATTTCCTCCTCCTCCTCATTCTCTGCTGACATCCTGATGCTGCAGCTGATAATGATTAATCTGCTGCTTTTAGTTTCTCTGCTCTGTGTAAACAATTGTTATCAAAATGTGAATCCTTATCATCCGTTTGACTTTGAAACCCTAAACTCACTTTAAAGACGCCGTCGAGAGAAAGTGGCGGGAAAACAGGTCAGAACCTGTTGCTATTCTGATGAGAAACACAAACTGTTAACCCTCGACTGGTTTGGTCAGAGTCGCTGTAGTGCTCTTCAGTAAACTGTAAGTACTCAGTTACTTTTCACAAGTACAATATTTCCCTCAGAGATGTAATGAAGTACAAGTAGAACGCAGCAGAACATGGAAATACTCAAGGAAAGTTCACTACATATGTAGTTATGTGCAGTACTTCTGGTTCAATTTAAAAACATAATCGTCATAAAGGTGACCTATTATATAGCATTTTCAGGTTCATACGTGCATTTTTTGATTGTACGAGAACATGTTTACATGCTTTAATGTTCTTTAATACTTTGTTTCTCCTCCTCCCCCCGGCTGCTGCTCCTGTCTCTTTAACCCTTGTGTTGTCTTCTCAAAATGTCTATCTCAGAAATCTGGGTTTCTTTTTGACTACCTAATTTTAATTACCCAAAAATAGCATGGATGGATGTTTCCATACAACGGGCTTTGCGAGTAAAACAAAAGATTGGATATCTAATTTCATTGAATTTTGGGTTTTTTATTAAAAAGAATTTGCATTTGAAAAAAAACTGAAATATTAAATATTAAATAATAAAAAACTGATATATTCTACTCTTCTGTATATTGTATGATTCTGTTATATTTGCACAAACTGTATATTGACTCTTTACTACAATCAACATTCTAATAGACTAGATAGTGTTTTCATGTCTACTGTGTTATTTCCGATATACATCACTATCTAGACCACAACCTGCACTAACTGTACATTGGCTCTTCACTATGTTTTAGCTTCTTACAGACTGTATATTTATGCATATTGCGTTATAACTGTTCAAATCACCAACCGGTCCACAAGTTTGCAATATCTGTATTTTGACCCTTTAAGCGGTGACACAGACTGTCTATTCATGTATATTGTGTTATCACCATATCACTTTGGCATATCCTTCGGCTTACTTACACCACACGTTTGTGCTGGCTTTGTAACGTCTACTTAATCTGCACTTTAGGTTGCGTTCATGTAGCTTATTGTATTCTGTACTCCTGTATTGTATTGAATGTGAAACTGTATGTTTCTCTTATGCTTTTTTCTAGCCAGGTCACTGTTGCAAACGAGAACCTGTTCTCAATGGCCTACCTGGTTAAATAAAAGTTAAAGAAAAAAAAAGAAAGAAAAAAGAATTCCTTCAGTTTCAATAGGGCCCTAATAAATGAAAAACGTGACAAAAAGCTACAAAACGTCAAAAAAGAAGCTACCAAACCGGCGTCTTAAACTGTTTTCTGATTTGAACAGGACAGAAGCCGACACCATTCTCAACGATACGCTTCTGACCATCCTGCGGGACTTGACTGATGACGAATTTGACTCTTTCAAGTGGAACCTGAGAAACATAAAAAAAATCCCACGGGGCGAGCTGGATGCCGCAAACCGCCGTAAGACCGTGGACCTGATGCTGTCCTATCACAAGCAGGAGGCCGTGAAGATGACTCGAGATTCTCTGATGAAGATCCCGAGGAATGACCTGGTGGAGCTGTTACCTGTTACATAAGGTAGAAACACACAGCGCTTTATTTAACCCTTCACACAGTTTCACTAATGCTTCTAATCAAACTTCACAGCAGGTACAGTTTTAAGATACTTGTTCTTTACTCAGCGCTGGAATGTAACTAAGTACATTAACTCCAGTACTGTACTTCAGTCCAAATATTGAGGTACTTGTACTTTACTTGAGTCTTTTCTCTTCATGCCACTTTCTACTTCTACTCTGCTACATTTCAGAGAGAAATATTGGACTTATTACTCCACTACATTCATCTGTTCCAGCTTTAGTTACTAGTCACTTTAGTTACTCCACTACATTCATCTGTTACAGCTTTAGTTACTAGTTACTTTAGTTACTCCACTACATTCATCTGTTACAGCTTTAGTTACTAGTTACCTTAGTTACTCTGCTACATTCATCTGTTCCAGCTTTAGTTACTAGTTACTTTAGTTACTCCACTACATTCATCTGTTACAGCTTTAGTTACTAGTTACTTTAGTTACTCCGCTACATTCATCTGTTCCAGCTTTAGTTACTAGTTACTTTAGTTACTCCACTACATTCATCTGTTCCAGCTTTAGTTACTAGTTACTTTAGTTACTCCGCTACATTCATCTGTTCCAGCTTTAGTTACTAGTTACTTTAGTTACTCCGCTACATTCATCTGTTACAGCTTTAGTTACTAGTTACTTTAGTTACTCCGCTACATTCATCTGTTACAGCTTTAGTTACTAGTTACTTTAGTTACTCCGCTTATCTGTTCCAGTTACTTTAGTTACTCCACTACATTCATCTGTTCCAGCTTTAGTTACTAGTTACTTTAGTTACTCCGCTACATTCATCTGTTCCAGCTTTAGTTACTAGTTACTTTAGTTACTCCACTACATTCATCTGTTCCAGCTTTAGTTACTAGTTACTTTAGTTACTCCACTACATTCATCTGTTCCAGCTTTAGTTACTAGTTACTTTAGTTACTCCGCTACATTCATCTGTTACAGCTTTAGTTACTAGTTACTTTCGTTACTCCGCTACATTCATCTGTTCCAGCTTTAGTTACTTTAGTTACTCCACTACATTCATCTGTTCCAGCTTTAGTTACTAGTTACTAGTTACTTTACACATTAAGACTCCTGCACACAGAACACATGTAGTTTATAAATCTGATGTTTGATTATAAAGTAAACTAGCCGACAATATAACGGCTACAAGTCACGCTGAGATGATGAGACCATTAAACACACAGCTGGTTGGATCCTTTACTCTCACTACAGTGGGAGAATACTGTAACTACATTTTCCCAATGATACTTACACAATTTTACTGTAACAGATTATATTTCTACAGTGTGATATTAGTACTTTGACTGCAGTAATCTCGAGTGTTTCCATTTATTTGCTCCTTTTAATATCCACTCAGCCCTTTACGTTATCAGAAGATGAAACAGGAATGTAGTAGATTCTGTCTGAACATCCCAGAATAAGATCTAACACCTTCTCTCTCCGTGGGTTTCAGGGTCCTCTGCGCCGATGCCCCGCCTCCTTCACGCTCATGGGAAGGAGGGAGGAGAGGGAGAAGAGGGAGGGAACACTGACTTTTTGTAAACGACTCGGAGGTCCAAACAACTTCCTCTGTCTGTCCTTCACACTATATCTGAACAACCTCTGTGAACTTTTATGAATAAATGAAAATGATTTCAAACGTATTTGTTCTGTTGATGACTGAGTTTCTGCTTCCTGTCATCTGAAATAATGTTTACACTTTATAAAACATGATAAACACTTATTTAATAAAACTTTAGTAAACATGTTTATTACTCATTATTATTAATGCTTTAATTAGAGTTCATTCTTGCTCACATCACAACATTTTATATATTATTTTAAGTGTTTGTTAATGTTGTTATTAAAATATCACAGATTTGATATGAATATGTAAGAAGTCACATTTCACAGCTTTATGTTGGTGCTAAGAGTTTATTTACATTTTGACACAAATATTCAGGAGAAACAAGAGTTCATGTGATAAACACATTTAATACAACAACTCTGGAGAGGAGAGGGAGGGGAGGGAGAGGGAGGAGAGGAGAGAGGAGAGGGAGGAGAGTGAGAGGACGGAGAGGGAGGAAAGGGAGGAGAGGAGAGAGAGGAGAGGAAGGATAGGAGGAAAGGAGAGGGAGGAGAGAGAGGAGAAGAAGGAGAGGGAGAGGAAGAGAGTGAGGAGAGGGAGAGGAGGGAGAGAAGAGAAGAGAGGGAGAGGGAGGAGAGGGAGCGGAAAGAGAGGGAGGAGAGGGGAAGAGTGGTCAGATCAGAGGACTGCTGGAGAGAAACACCAACCAGTCTGTCAGACTGAGGACAGATTTATAAGGCTGAGAGACAGACAGACAGAGAGACAGACAGACAGACAGACAGACAGAGAGACAGACAGACAGACAGACAGACAGACAGACAGACAGACAGACAGACAAACAGACAGAGAGACAGACAGACAGACAGACAGACAGACAGAGAGAGAGAGAGAGAGAGACAGACAGACAGACAGACAGACAGACAGACAGACAGACAGACAGACAGACAGAGAGACAGACAGACAGAGAGACAGACAGACAGACAGACAGAGAGACAGACAGACAGACAGACAGACAGAGAGACAGACAGACAGACAGACAGAGAGACAGAGAGACAGACAGACAGAGAGAGAGACAGACAGACAGACAGACATTAGTTTAATACGGCACAGCATTTGTGAGCAAATAAAAATCATAACACTCCTCCATGACATGTTTTATCTGTTACACGGTGAATATTGAACTTTAAAATCAATAAATCACAAATGAACTTAAATCGCAAGATTTTGCAGAAACATCCCAATCAGACATCTTCCCCAAATGGTTGAGCCCTGTTAAAACGTTATGTTCTCTCAGTTTTCTGCAGAGATGGCAAAAGTACTTCCCATATTCAAGTAGAAGTACAGATACTTGTGTTAAAAAATACTCTGCTAAAAGTAGAAGTACTGATTTAACTTCTTTACTCAAGTAAAAGTAACAAAGTACAGACTTGGAAATGTACTTCAAGTATAAAAGTAAAAGTAGCCTTGTGGATGACAGAGCTACCTGGACCAGCCAAATGTTACGAGAGGTCAAGCTGAGAAGCTGCAGTCAGTGGTGCTGGTCTACAGTCAGTAGTGTTATTCAGATGCTATTTTTGGGGCGCATGCTTGGCCATAATGTAGCGTGTGCACAACGCGTATATACTTTGCTTCTCTCATCTACAGGGACATGGCAGTTCACATTTTTGCAAACCATACATAATTACAAAGAAAAATATTACTGAAAATGCATTTCAGGTGGATCGGTCAGGAGGCACTTTACATTACAGTCCTCAAAAAGTCCCAGCATTCTTTGTGGCTTGTGTTTTACACAACATTTCCATGAATCATGGATGTGTTGATGACACAAATGAGGAAATATTAGAGGATTTAAGGAGACGTGATGATGAACTACGGTGGGATTGGACACTCCGGCGGGATCTGGTCCGGGAGTGGCAATGCACAATGTGCTGGTTTTCAGCAGATTTTAGTGCTCGGGGGGGTGTATGGGTTAACATTGGGAGTTTACTTTGACTTTGTTTACATTCTGCACAAGTCTTCGTGGTCAGATTCTGTGTTGATTACCTCAGTTTGTTACAGAAACACTTCTCAACCCTAATAATGACAACTTCTACTGCTGGTACTTTAAGGATATTTTGGTTAGGATTCCTTAGTACTTGTACTGCAGTACCAGATGAGTGTGGGGGTGTTACCTTGAGTCCAGATGTGTCCAGAGGTTGTCCGTCCCTCCGTACAGAGAGCAGGCGGGATGCTCCTCTGCTCGGGTATCCCTCGTCCACCTCCAGCTCACACACCAACAACGCTGACTTCAGGTAGACGAGAACACGCTGAGACGGACGCCAGTCGATGGCAAAACTGGACACACACACACGCACACACACACACACACACACACACACACACACACACACACACACACACACACACACACACACACACACACACACACACACACACACACACACACACACACACACACACACACACACACACACACACACACACACACACACACACACACACACACACACACACACACACACACACACACACACACACACACACACACACACACATACACACACACGCTTTCATAAGCCGACGTAACAACAGCAGTCAGATCACCTCAGCAGTCAGGTGACCTTCTATTTCCATTCAGGAAAATTACATTTGGCCAATTATCATTTTCTGTTATGGCATTACAAAACTGGAAATTTACTGCCCACTACAATCAAAGACATACATACATATTCCACCTTTACAACACACCTTGAAACATGGCAGTCTGAGAACTATGGCTGCACCCATTAATCTGTCAGATGTGTGTTTGATGTGACGTAGTCATTGTTGCTGTGGCTCCATCTCTGCTGCCTGCCTCCATGTTATGTCTTGTATGTGTTTTCAATGTGGCCTCTTGAGATTCTTCCCCTTTCTCTTGTCTCCTTCGTATTGTATTAACTAGTGATGCACCGAAATGAAAATTCTTGGCCGAAACCGAAAACCAAAAAAAGAGGAAGCCAAGACCGAAAACCGAAACACAGAAAGAAATTAAGCCAATTATTAGTACCATTGCATTTATGGCTATGACTGTGTACTAACTTTACTAAAATCAAGGCATTGCAAATTGTATAAATTAATATTAAAGTTTAATTAAACAAATATCTAGCAGAAATATGGCTACAATCTGATAGTCACATACAGTATACAGTAGCCTAAGAACAGAATAGCTTACCTATTATTATTATTATTTGAGGCACTTTCTTGGAGGATTTCACTGAACATATCAGACAACGAGGGTCATGCCCCTCATCTGGTGCAGAGAGACGAGTCTGTCTTTCTGCGCTCTGATCTCCTCCTGCGCTGGGCGCTGCGCTGGGCGCTGCTCCGTGCGCGCTCCGTCTCCATGCGGGTTCTCCGTCTCCATGGCGGCCTGGATCATTTCTCGTGCACGCTGCTTTATTTCCGCATCCAAGTAATGATCTTTATAACGCGGATCAAGTACAGTCGCGATGAAGCGCAGAGGATCTGAATAGATCTCCCTGAAACGTGTGCTGACTCTAAGAGCGTACTTCTCATTGTTTTCACTCCGTGGTCCGTCTCAACCTCTTTCCTTACGGATCAGGTACTGACACACGTGCAGGTCACAGTTTCTGTTTGCAACATCACAACATTTTCGGCCGTATTGTTTCGGTGATAAAAGTATTTCGGCCGAAAACCGAAAATGCCCTTTTGGGCCATTTTCGGACGAAAATTTTCGGTGCACCCTAGTATTAACTGCATGGACTGATTTTATGCCATGGCCATTATATGTGCTTGTTTGTATGCCACATTGTATGTTTAACTCTTTTTGCATAGGCCTGCTGTTATTATAGATGTAATGTAATTCATTTTAATATGTTAACCATTGTATTTTAGGATGCCTATTGTCAGCTGCCCGGGGACTACAGCTGGAAATGAGCCGTTGAGGCTAAAGTTGCTCCTTTTACTGTATAGTTCATTAAGGGGGACTGTCCACGACATCAGAAACTGAGAAACTAAACTATGTACAGCTGGTTCAGAGGTTGTGACGTCAGTCTCAGCAGTGTCAGATTATTGATTATTGATCTGACAGATTTCAGTCTGATCAGAGCCGTCAGAGGTCTCGCTCATCATCACTGACTGACAGTTTGAGATCTTAAAACAGTAAATGGAGGTTTACCTGGATCTGAGTCTCTGGATCTCAGACAGCAGCTCTGATTGGCCAACGTAACACTGCATCACCTCCAGCAGGGCGGCACTCAGCGCAGAGCGCCGGCCAGACACGCCGTCCTCCACCAGACCGGCCGGGCCCTCCATCACCACACACACACACACACACACACACACACACACACACACACACACACACACACAGAGAAGGGTTAACCAATCAGCACAAACACACTGTCACTTTAGAAGGGTTTTTTCATGTTATGGAGGATCTTACCTGCAATGTGAAGCGGTCGTCATGGCTCCAGGTGACGGACAGCCTCAGTGGCTCCAGCTCATTGGACGACAGGTGCGAGCAAGGGCGTGGCCTGAGCTCCACACACAGCTCTGATTGGTTGAAGGACAGCAGGGTGATCTGCATGATGTCCTGTGCGGCGGAGACGTACGCCTGCAGCCTGACAGGTGGAGAACAGGAGTTAATGACCAATCAGAAGGGGGGGGGAGAAGTGACATAGATTTATACGTAGAAGTTGCCATTGGCTGGTGAGATGCGTCTGTGCCACCGGCTGTCATCCTGGGACTGACATCTGACCGTTTTGACCATAAAGACTCAGAGAAGAAGACTTTGGGTGAAATGCCAAACTAAGCAACATGGAAAACATTTCACAGATGAAAATGTGTTTAACAATATTTTACTGTTAGAAACGTGTTGAATTTAATATCACAGGAGGTGTGCTGTGTCTATGTGCAGGGTTTCCTTTAGGAGTTTTTTAACAGTGGGGGGCAGGTCTGTCCGACCAATAATGTTTCCAGATGTTTGATATCAGGACGATGAGATGACAGAACTGACAAGTTGAATGTTGGCCAACCAGCACGGAACCACCGCCGTGACGGTTTTGGTGGAGCTGTTGGTTTAATTGCCAACTCAGAAGTAAGTGAACGTTTTGATAATAAACTCCATCAACACAACAGTATGTGGAGTTAAACTGGACGGCCCAATCACCTCTCAATAGTTCTACTTGTTGTTAAATTGCAATGTGAGCGGCAGCCAATGGGGGGTGCATTAAGTCGGCAGGCATCTCAGCAGCACCTTTCCCTTTTTCTTTTTTGGCTTTCCATCATTAGACTCACACAAACTGTTAACGTTACCGATAGACGAACCAAGCGTGACGAAGAAAAAGAAGAGGCGCTCGATGGCTTTACATCATAAGCCGAACAGGGCTATGCCATTTGGGGAGGGGCCGCTCACTGACCCCCCGATATTTCTGAAAATCCTAGACATGGTTGTGACTGTTAGTGCTTTCTGATCAGCCAGATGAGTGTTTGTATTGAAATAAGAGGCTGCTGCAGCCCGCCGTAAGGGTTGAGAAGAGGCTGCACCGTTGGACCAGCTGGCAGCGGCTGCACGCCAGGCCGCCGGATGGTGGTGAAAGAACTTGCGATGTATTACTATTATCAGACCGGTCGTCATGGCCTCCAAACACTACCGGCCCACCGGGAAAAGTCACAACTCTCCCGATTGCCACCCCGCCACTGTCGGCAGGATCATTTAAAAGGCAACCGCGACTACATTGTGCGTCTGCCCTATTTCTGATACCGTGGCAGCAGAAATTTTGCCATGGTGGGCCGTCGCTACAAAATCAACATAGAGGAAACACTGTACGTGTATATGCAGCTATGTAGGGCCATGTTCCACCCCAACAACACGTAACAACACGTGTGTTTAAACTGAAACGGGGGGGGCACAACCTGCTGTGTGCGCTCGGTCTCTTCATCACTACGAGTTAAAGACACGTCTCTGCTGATTGGCTGTCAGCTGGGACACAGCCAATAAACCAGAGGAAACAGATCTCAAGGCCCGTTGCACACCGTTCAGAGGAAACATGGCGTTCAAGAGGGAAACCATAGCAACAGGCTGCTCACTGTGTTGAGACTGAACGTGGCCCTGGTGTGACTTGGTGACACTCACTCGTCTCTGATTCGCTGCCAGACCATCAGCTGGCCGAGCACCACCTCTGACTCTGCCTTCAGCTGGGTCAGCTGATGATCGCAGGACTGCAATGCATTCTGGGCCTTCTGCAGAGACTCCTCCAGCTGTTTACTCTGCTGCTTCTGAAGATGAGAGTGTTATTACTTCTAGATTCAATTTGAGTTTAGACTGAGGTCGTTTTCAGAGTGGTTGGTAGTGTTTTTTGTTTTGTTGTTAGTTTGTGTGTGTGTGTGTGTGTGTGTACCTTGCTGTCCAGCTGCTGAACCAGCTTTGTGAGTGTGTGTCTCTCTGTGTGTGTACCTTGCTGTCCAGCTGTTGAACCAGCTGTGTGAGTGTGTGTCTCTGTGTGTGTGTACCTTGCTGTCCAGCTGTTGAACCAGCTGTGTGAGTGTGTGTCTTCTGTCCTGGATCTGTTGACTTCTGTCCTGCAGAGATGTGAGCAGAGTCTCCGTTTCCTCCACCACCAACCTGTTCTCCGCCTTCAGAGCCTTCCAGCGCCTCCGAGCCCTGCCATCTGAATATGAAAAGGACAAATAACAGAAACAAGAACACAGTAGAAGCATCAACACAACAAGATCATCTAGAGAACTAAGGCTATGTTTAGACGGAAACAATCTCAAAAGAAAACGCAAGTGGTGTTACGTTCTCATTTTTCATTCCACATTTAGACAAGAGTTTTGGGGGGAAATCAAGTGTGTGAAATGTGATGTAGTAGGCCTGTAGCAATGCGTCGATGACGTTGACGCATCAACGTCTAAATTACGTCGACTTTTTTGCGTCGGCGCTTCGCCACAGCTCGCCACACACACGTGGGAGACCAAAACATTGCAGAATGCCCTGCAAAAAGCCTGAATAAAAGAAAAAGTCCTAAAAACCAGCTCGCCCTAAGTCATCGAAGGTATGGGAATACTTCAAATTTATTCCAAACGTAAAGGTATTTTGCGCTCTTTGCCAAATGGAGTTGGCATACTACACCAGCACAACAGCAATGTGGGAGCATCTGAAACGGAGGCACCCCAGTGTCACTCGTGAAGGAGATAATAACAACTAAGTAATAACGTTGGCTAAATTAATTTCATGTTTGTGTAGTGTGTTGTGTAGCTTGAGCTCTGTGTGGTGGTGCTAGGCTAACCAATGCATCTTAGCTCTCCGTGCAGTTTGTTCGTGCTAGGTTAGTAGCTAATGTTAACGTTAGCTAGCTACTGGTGCCCAGACAGTTGTGTTTAGCTAACGTTAGTTATCATCTAATGTTGGCTTGAATGGTAGCTAGCTTACGACTGCAGAACACAGCTATCTATAGTAGCTGACGTTAGCTAACGTGAACGTCAGCTACTAACGTAGCTCGAACAAACTGCACAGAGAGCTAAGATGCGTTGGTTAGCCTAGCACCACCAAAGTGCACAGCTGCTAGATCTAGCTAATGGTAGCAAACAGATTGCAGTAGCTTTTGTTGGGACTGTAAAACTGAAAACATGAATTTTATATTATGGAAAAACACTCTCAGAAATGTCTACACTGTGCACTGCACAGTGGTTTTTTGCACTACAACTTTTGAATAAGAGAGTTATGTTTGTACTGTAAAAGCGTAAACAGGCTGGCCTTTCATTTTGTATAACAGTAAAATAATTTTATTTATTTTATTTTGTGTAAAGCAGAAGATTTTTTGCTGTGCAAAACTGTTGTTTAATAAAGTATATTATTAAGAATGTTTTGGTATTTGAGATACATTATGGTTTTTATTAATCGAGCAACAGAAAAATAATCGTTATATTAATTGTCCAATTAGTCGTTAGATTAGTCGACTAATCGATAAAATAATCGCCCGATGAATCGCTTAATAAATTATCGTTTACCCACAGCCCTATGATGTAGTATGCACACCAGGTATGCACTCAACTTTGATTGACCACCACAAATCCAACGAGGTTTATTGACCATGAATTACGAAAAATAAGTGTAACAGTAGTGGTAATAAGTTGGTGTCCGTGGAGTGTAGACAGTTAAAAGGGACAAAAACATTGGAAAAAAGTGTCAAGAAAAGAGACAAAAACGTCAGAATATTTTCTATTTTGACCCGAGAGGACAACAAGAGCATGGTTGGGTTGGGGGAAGACAACACGAGGGTTAACAGGGAGGTAGTTCTTCAAGTAAATAGTCTCTCCATCTTTCTTTTGACCGCACCTTCTGTCTGTTTCTCTCTCTCTAATCATCTGTTACTATCCTCTGGATTCTTGACAGTGAATCTCATGTGTAGTGGTGGAATGTAACTAAATACAATAACATTTTTAAGTAATAATTCAAGATACTTGGACTTAACATGAGTGTATCTCTTTGATGTTCTTTACATTTCTACTTCACTACAGTATGTCTCACTATCGCAAATTCGACCAAAATTTGTAAGGGTGCGAATAAGATTTTTCCTAGGTCCCAACGTCCTCGCATCCGCTGCCTCTCCACGAACGAAGCAATGTCGTTTCTATGGATATGGTTTAATGTTGCGTTACATGACCCATTCCTTCTGTAAAGCCATGCCTGTGTTTGGATCTCTCCTCTGCGCAGCCCCCCCCCCCCCATTCACTCACACACGGCTCCCCTGCAACATGGAGAGACGTAGCGTCGCCGGCCCAAACTGCTGACATTTGTCTACAGTTGTAATTGCTATTAACACAGCTGTATATTGTTAAGTATGAGAGGGAAACCTGTATTGGTACAAGTGGTTCCGCTGGTAACTCTCCACAGCGAAAAACACATTAGAAGTTATTAAACGCAACTAACTTCAGTTGGTTGAGTAATAGCGTGTGAGACGGAGCCTGCTGGACCTGGGCGAGAGATGTGACCCATGGCCAGAATATCATAGTTATATAAATATCTGCAAACTCAGAAGGGCTGAAAAAAGTGACACATCACCCACCACCCCGAGAAGAAAAAACGATGAACGAACTTTATATATGATAGTTGATTTAAATTTTTTTTTAAAAAGGAGCCCAAAACGACAGTCGGCTTGTTTATTGCTAAGGCCACAGGGTCAACATTTAAATGATTTATAAAAAATGTAATAACAATAACTTATTTCACCAGTAAATTCCTGTTAAACTACAAAAACAACCACTTTGAATGCAGCACAAGGCTGGCAAGGCGAATTTCAGCAACATCTGTGTTGTTTTTCAGACGTCGGCAGCTACAGACTATTGTTGTAATCCTCTCCAGTGAAATACAGACAAACTTTTACACCATTTAGCTGTCAGCATTTTAATCGTGTTTACTACAGCTGCTAGCTAACGCTAGGCTAACGTTACCTACTGCCAACTGTAGTGTTAATTAGCTAACGGTAGGCTAACGTTATCTGCTGTCAGGTGTAGTGTTAACTAGCGTCCTGTGCGGCGATGTTTCACTTCCCTCTAACGTCCGTTTTCGGAGCATCAGAGAGAAGCGCAGGCATTTAAGTGGCACCTAAATAAGGCACCGAAATCCGCGTTGCTATTCGGTCCGGTAGATAACGTTCCGTTGCCTACAGATGCTCTAGGCTTGAGAGGTTGAAGATGGCGCCGCTGTGTGTGTCTCGCCGCTTACCTCTGTTGGATTTATTGTATATTTGCCTCTTTCTACTGTTTGTCATTCAAAATGTGTCACCTCTGCTGGTGTGTGACCGCCTGACTCTTTTAAGTATATGTTATTCTGCGGAGAAAGTGCCGATCTACGGCTCTGATGGTCAATCTACGCCGCCGCCTTTCCTGGTGTCCATACCGGCCTATCTACGGCGTCAGCCCTGCCTGCCGCTCCGCAACAATCGCCGCAGGAGACGCGGTAAGAGAGGCGGAGTCCGTGTCAGGCTCAAAGCATACCTGGCATCATCCTCCACCAGCGATCTGGACCGGTGGCTCCGGTCGACTATACCCAACTCCGAGTGCCCGTCTCCCTGCTGCTGCAACAGGAAGCGCTCAAAGCGAGGCTGCGAGCATGGGAATCTCCGCCCGATCATCCGTGCTTCCCAACAGACTGAAAGACGCTCAATTTGCATGGCGCTGATCAATATTAGACTTTTACAGTGGGGGAAATAAGCATTTGACCCCTTGCTGATTTTGCAGGTTTGCCCACTTACAAAGAATGCAAAAATCTACAATTTTAATCATATGTACATTCTAACAGTGAAAGACAGAATCCCAAAGAAAATTCCAGAAAATCACATCATATGAATTTATTAAAATTGATAACCATCTGATGAGGAAAAACAAGTATTTGACCCCCTGGACAAACAGCATGTTAATATTTTGTAGAAAAGCCATTATTGGCCAGCACAGATGTCAAACGGTTTTTATAGTTGGTGACAAGGTTTGTGCACATTTCGGCAGGGATGTTGGCCCACTCCTCCCTGCAGACAGCCTCCAAATCATTCAGGTTCCGAGGTTGTCGCCTGGCAACTCGAATTTTAAGCTCCCTCCAAAGATTTTCAATCGGTTCAGGTCTGGAGACTGGCTAGGCCACTCCAGAACCTTGATGTGCTTCTTCTTCAGCCACTCTTTTGTTGCTTTGGCGGTGTGCTTAGGGTCGTTGTCGTGCTGAAACACCCATCCTCGACCCATCTTCAGCTCTCTCACTGAGGGAAGGAGATGTCGGTCCAGAATTCCACGATACATGGCCCCGTCCATCCTCCCCTCAATACGATGGAGTTGTCCCGTCCCCTTGGCTGAAAAGCACCCCCAAAGCATGATGTTGCCACCACCATGCTTGACGGTGGGGATGGTGTTCTTTGGGTTGTACTCGGTGTTCTTTGCCCTCCAAACACGACGAGTTGAGTTGAGGCCAAAAGTTCTATTTTGGTCTCATCTGACCACATCACCTTCTTCCAGGCCTCTTCTGAGTCGTCCAAGTGGGGAATGGCCGAACTTCATGCGGGCCTGTACATGTTTCTTCTTGAGCAGGGGGACCTTGCGTGCGCTGCAGGATTTCAATCCATGAAGGCGTAGTGTGTTACCAACCGTTTCTTTTGTAACTGTGGTCCCAGCTGCCTTCAGTTGATTCATCAGTTCCCCCCTTGTGGTTTTGGGATGATTCCTCACCGTTCGCATGATCAGGGACACCCCACGAGGCAAGATCTTGTGTGGAGGCCCAGACCGAGGGAGGTTGGCGGTGGTGTGGTGCTTCTTCCATTTCCTGATAACTGCACCGACAGTTGCAGAGTTTTCTCTCCAAGTTGCTTTCCGATTCTCTTGTAGCCCCTCCCAGCCTTGTGCAGATCAACAATCTTGTCCCTGATGTCCGTAGAAAGCTCTTTGGTCTTGCCCATGGTGGTGATGTTGGATGCTGGTTGTTTGGGTGTTGACAGGTGTCTTTTATACAGGTGACGAGGTGAGGCAGGTGTATTTGATGTAGATAATTGGTTCGGATTGGGCCGGTGTCTTAAAGAAAGACTAACTGGCTTGTAGGAGCCAGAATACTTTCTGTTTGTCCAGGGGGTCAAGTACTTGTTTTTCCTCATCAGACGGTTATCAATTTTAATAAATTCATATGATGTGATTTTCTGGAATTTTCTTTGGGATTCTGTCTTTCCCTGTTAGAATGTACATATGATTACAATTGTAGATTTTTGCATTCTTTGTATATGGGCAAACCTGCAAAATCAGCAAGGGGTCAAATACTTATTTCCCCCACTGTATATTTTTAAGACCAATACTTTGGACTTTCTGTTGTTGACGGAAACCTGGTTGAAACCAGGTAATGACAGCGCCTTCTCGGAGCTCCTCCCCCCCAGCTGTTCTTTCCTCTACTCCCCGTGAGCGTTGCGCGGGCTGGCCACTCTCTTCAAAGAGGTGTACAGATGCAGATTATTACCTGCATCCTGTTATAACAGTTTCGAACTTCAGCTGTTTGTGGCTGATCTGGACTCTCCTGCGTTGTGTGCAGTTATTTATCGCCCACCAAAACTCAACAAGGATTTTATATGTGAGTTTTCTGAGTTTTTAGCTGATGTTCCTAAATACGACAAGCTCCTGGTTTGCGGGGACTTCAATATCCATGTGTGTTGTCCCTCAAACCCACTTGCTCATGATTTTAAAACTCTTTTAAACTCATTTGGTCTTAATCAATGTGTGGAAGGGCCGACACATCATCTTGGCCACACCCTGGATCTCATCATCTCATATGGGCTTTCTGTTTCACTCAGTGAAATAACAGAAACTGGTATTTCAGATAATTTCCCCATCAGGTTTGAGATTAGTGTTCCACCACCTGCTAGTAGGCCTATATCCTCAGCTTCTAGGCGACGCTGCATCACCTCATCTTCAGCTGGAGAGTTTGCTTCTGCTTTTGTGGGCTTACAGTTTTATGCAGAGAATGGTCTGGTATCTCCTTCTACCCCAGATAACATTCTCTCTGTGTTTCACTCCACATGCACTGAAATCTTAGACTCTATTGCCCCTGCTCGGACTAAAACTATTAAACCTAAGGCGGACCCTTGGCTAAATGACACCACAAGGGCCCTTAGGCAACACTGCAGAAAAGCTGAACGTAGGTGGAAGAAGGACAATTTGCATGTATCTCTGGGTTCATTAAGGGACAGTCTAGCAGCATACCAGAAGGCTGTGAAGGTGGCGAAGATGCAGCATCTCTCATCCGTCATAGCTAACAGTTGCCATGAACCCAGAATGTTATTTAATGTGATAAACTCTGTTGTAAATCCATGCACCTCTGCTCCAACAGATGTTTCAAACAGTACATGTGAGAAATTTCTCTGTTATTTTACTGACAAAGTTGCATCTGTCAGGCAAAACACCAGTGCTAACTTGAATGTATCTAGGCCTGCTCCTGTGCACTCTGCTGTGTTTGGGGAATTTAAGCCAGTTTCTCTGACATTGCTAACCGAGGTAGTGCAACACATGAAACCGACCAACTGTCCTTTAGACATTGTTCCTGCCAGGATAGTGAAGGAGGTTTTTAACAGCACCATTGGGTTAAGTGTTTTTACTTTTTTTAATTCCAGTCTTACTTTAGGTTCTGTCCCAGCTGCCTTTAAACATGCTGTGGTCAGGCCCCTACTTAAGAAGCCTAATCTTGACCCTACAGTGTTGTCGAATTTCAGACCAGTCTCTCATCTGTCTTTTCTGTCAAAGGTTTTGGAAAAAGTTGTTTTTATACAGTTACAAGCCTTTTTGCAACAGAACTTTGTTTTTGAAAAATTTCAATCTGGTTTCAGATCACGTCATAGCACTGAGTCTGCACTACTTAAAGTGAACAATGATATCGCCTTATCTGTAGATGCCGGGAATCCTGCTGTTTTGGTGCTTTTGGACCTCACGGCGGCATTTGATACAGTGGATCATGCAGTCCTCCTCTCTCGCCTTGAGCATGGTGTAGGCAACCGAGGCTCTGTACTTACATGGTTTAGATCCTATTTGGCAAATAGAAGCTTCTCTGTCATGATTGGTGACTTATCCTCGTCAACTGCTCCTCTCTCCTGTGGGGTACCCCAGGGTTCTATTCTTGGCCCCATCCTGTTTTCCTTATATATGTTGCCTTTAGGGGCTATTATAAGAAAACACAACCTGTCTTTTCATTGTTATGCAGATGATTAAAAATGTATTTGCCTATGAAACCAAATGACAGTGTTGCACTAGACTCCCTGCTTAGCTGTATTAATGATATTAAGTTGTGGCTTTCACAAAACTTTCTTCATTTGAATGAAGCTAAAACTGAGTGTATCATCTTCGGTACTTCAGATATGCCAGACGGTCCAGCTTTGAGTTTGGGAGCCCTGGCTTCATACTAGTGATGCACCGATGTGAAAATTGTGGCCGATACCGATAACCGATATTAATATTGCTGTTATGGCCGATACCGATATTTACCGATGTCGATATCTCTGTATAGAACACATTTTTTATGATAATCAAATAAGGAACTATTTTCCAAAAGGCATTTTTTTTTACTTTTGTGATTTATTTTCAGAAATCAAGGATATTGGGCACCTTTACCTGTGTGCAAAATATGACATGTGACACATCAGATTTTCAGAAGAAAAAATAAATATTTATATAAAAATACATTTTTAAAAGGATACAAGTGTGTCCTGAATTCACACTATGAATAAGCCAACCCTAAGTATTCACAATAAACATCTAACTCACTTGAGACCAAGTCACTGTATTCTGTGAACATTGTACAACTTTAAAGTACAGTAGTAGGCCTTAAATGGCCAAAGCCAAAAGTATTGAAAGAGGTAAAATGTGAAAATGGAGCCAGAACAAACTGGACTGAACAGACACTGGCTTTTGCAGTCTGAACTGGAAGTACAGTAACTGCCAAGTACTTAAAGGTTAGGCCTAACCCTTGAAATTATAGAAATTGGTGCCTTCTAGGCCGAGATAAGCCAGAAAATGTGTTTTTTGCTCATATGAATGAAAGACACCAAATCCCAGAATGCACTTGCTTTGCTGCTTAGACTCTACTCCCAAGCCACATCCACCTACAGACCGACAGTGAGGCAGCATTCAACTCAACCCAAATGTGTTTTATTGTCATTTCAACCATATACACAAAACAACATTTCACCGTGGCTGTAATGGTTACACATTTAAAATATATAAAAACGACATACAAAACAGGTGTATACAGTCAACCAAGCGCTAATGCTAGTATGCATGTTAGCTTTCCACCTAGCTAGGTCCAGCGCCCGTTTGCGTTTCACCGCTGAGAATGTCCCCCCATGATCGCGGCTGCTGCCCACTCCGGCCGCCGCTGCTATCCACTTCGGCCGCCGCTGCTGCCCGCTGGTCAAACTAACCTGTACGGCGGGCCGCAGCAACCGAACAGCAACCTCTTATTTTCCGAACATTCATCTCTCCCCCGCCCACCGAGAGCTGGTGGTCTACTAAAGTTTCCAGTGTCCAACTTCGCCGCAGATTCCGTCTGCAAAAACCAACATCCCCGCCCACACTTTTTCTTCTTCTTCTTCTGATTTCAGCAGTATAGACGCTGTTAAGCGTATTACTGCCCTCCACAGGTCAGATTTAAATCTAAATTCTCACACGCTCACATCTAAGCCTACACACGTCAAATACACAGGAATGATTCACATTGGCCCTATTCATCGGCCCTATTTTGACATCGGAACGATACCGATGTGTAAAAAAATTACCATATCTGCCGATATTATATCGGCGGCCGATATATCGTGCACCACTACTTCATACCTTAAGCCTGCTGTCAAAAATTTGGGGGTTACTTTTGATTGCAACATGAAATTTGATAAGCAAATCAGCAATGTTGTTAGAATGAGTTTTTTCCAGCTTCGTCTCCTGGCTAAAGTTAAGCCCTTCCTTAACAGGCATGATCTAGAAAAGGCGATTCATGCCTTTATTAGTTCAAGGTTGGATTACTGTAATGCTCTTTATGTTGGTCTGAATCAGACCACCATCTCACGACTCCAACTTGTACAGAATGCTGCTGCTCGCTTTTTAACAAATACGTCTAGACGCGCACACATCACTCCTGTTCTCTATAACCTACATTGGCTCCCTGTGCGTTTTAGAATCAATTTCAAGATTTTATTGTTTGTTTTTAAGGCCTGAAACGGCCTGGCCCCGGTGTATTTGTCCGATATCTTAACACTGCGTGAGCACAACCGGTCCTTGCGGTCCTCAAATCAGCTGGTTTTAGAAGTCCCAAGGTCAAAGTATAAACGGTGGGGTGATCGGGCTTTTGCAGTTGCTGCCCCGAGACTCTGGAACAAGTTAACCCCTGAAATTCGGACGACTACAGATGTAGCACTTTTTAGGTCTAGACTTAAAACTTATCTGTTTAGAAAGGCTTTTAATACATAGTAGTGGTGTGACAATTTCCCTCTCCTATTTTCTATGTAACCTTTTCTGATTTTATTGTTTCTATATGTCATTCTTTTTCGTATATATGTTATATGATGTGTGTTTTAGTCTTGGTTTCTGATGTGAAGCACTTTGGATACCTGTTGGTGACTGTAAAGTGCTATATAAATAAATGTTGATTGATTGATTGATTGATTACGGTCGTTCGTATTAGCACCGGGTCTCGCCCCCCCCCCCCAAAAAAAAAACTCTTCGGATCTACACGATTTACGTGGATGACATTTTCCCATTCAAAACGGCGATTTTCGCCGAAAAGCAACAAGTTTGCAGGTATATATATATATATATATATATAGTAAGATGAGTGCTTAGGGACCGTCTACAAATTACAACACCGAAAAGAGATGCAACAAAAATATTTTTTAATTTAACTTTTTTTTTTAACTAAGTGCTGTAGTATAACTAGCAGGAGACAAGTAATAACTGAGGTAAGTTTGGAGACATTACCTTATTTAATCATTAAATTAATAAATATTTTCGTTGTATCTCTTTTCGGGTGTAGTAATGTGTAGACGGCCCTAAGCCCTCGTCTAACTGCAGGTAGCAGCAGCAAAAGCAGAGAGCAGAAGCCAGCAGGCAAGTGTTTATAAACTTCTGGTGTACTTACAAACTTTCCAATCCATCGTTTTATGAGTACATAACCTATTTGTACTAGTGTAGAAGTTTGGTATCATTTCGGGCATTATTAGTGGGATCATTTACGAGATACAAACGTGGGTCCATTAGCCCCTGCGCTAAGCTATTCAGCTAATAACGCTGCTACGCTAACTCTCCCAATGTTAGACCCACCTGAAAAAAGCTTCTGGGGGGGTGTTTGGCTCGAGGTCATGGTGCAAAGGACCCTAGGGTGAAATTACTCCGAACCATCACTTTAAAACTGAACATTTAGCCCACTTTGTTAAAAAATACAGAGCTCTATATCGTGTATCGCCATTCAGCGCTAACGGCGACGCGAGGAAAAATTTGGGTGCACCTAAATTTTATGCTGGTGCACCTAAATAAAAACAATTAGGCGCACCAGTGCAACCAAGGCAAAAACTTAGTCTGGAGCCCTGATGTATAAATAATAATAAATCCAAGACACAACACAGACAACTGCTGAGTCAGGGTTCTTGCACCTTTTTTTGGTCAAAAAACCCTGATAACTTGATCACCTGATAACCCTCATCATTTTATAAATTGTGATATGAAATTTCATTGTTAGTAGCAGGTCAAAAGATTTTGATATTGAGTGGGCCTGTGTGTGTGTGCATACCAGGTTGGGGGGGGCAGGGTTGTGTCATCAGTTGCTGGGCAGACTCCAGACCCTCCAGTAGAGACATCATGGAGTCCAGAACAAACAGCTGACGACCCAGAATCTTCTGGACACGACGGCTGTCCTACACACACACACACACACACACACGCACGCACACACACGCGCACGCGCACACGCGCGCGCGCGCACACACACACACACACACACACACACACACACACACACACACACACACACACACACGTACCAGAGTAATTATACCTTGTGTTCCTGCTAGACCTCCTAAAGTAAACCATGAATGTAAAGAGAGGCCGACTGACCGTCAGGTGGAGAACCATCCTGGCTGCTTCAGAACAGTCAGACTCAGAGTCTCCACAGAGATCCAGGAGAGAGGGATCACACAGCTGCACAACACTGAGATAGAGATATATATATATATATATATATATATATATATATATATATATATATATATATATATATATATATATATATATATATATATATATATATATATATATATATATATATATATATATATATATATATATATATATATATATATATATATATACACACATACATATACATATATACATACATATACACCTTCATGTTAACAACACAGTTTATTTAACTTCGGTAAAGTTGGACAGAAATTGGCAGATTCGCGTGTTTGCGGTTCAATAAATCATAAGCAAAACGTGTTACTTACACAATAGGCAGCTCTATCTAACCGTAGGAAGATAGACAACAAGCTACAACCCGGTTTTTATCCGAAAGTACCGTCTACATATGTGGATAAATCCAATGCATCCCTGTGAGCGTTCAGCTTTCAGCCGAGGATCTAGGGACCGTCTACAAAGAGCAAAACCGAAAGTGGATACAAAGAGAAAAATTCAACAGCTTCACGGTCATTGAGCCTAGCTCTTCCAAAATCACTCCACACATCTATGGCCTCCCTCTGAACATACTACACCCACTAAGTTGTGAAAATCTGGCTCAGCATATTTTTTATGAATTTTTATATGGGATAACATCCAATAGCTTCACCGTTAGTGAGCCTTGTGCTTCCAAATTTACTCCACACATCTGGGGCCTCCCAAAAAATATACTAAACCTTCTTATGTTGGAAAAGTAGGCTCAGCCTATTTTATATAATTTTGTATTGTGGATAACATCCAGTAGTTTCACAGTTAGTGAGCCTATAGCTTCCCAATTTACTCCAGCCTATTTTATATAAATTTTTATATGGGATAACATCATAGGCGGAGTTTGACATTCGAGCCAGGGGGGGCAACAAGAAAAAAAACTCATTGTAGCAGCTGAGACCTAGGGAACACTGCACGAGCACATATGGACAAAAAACATGCTAAACATGTTTATTTTTTTAAGCAGATTTGAAATTATATTTTAACAATTTAAAATAGGGCTGGGCGATATAGCTAAAAACTGTATCGCGATATAAGTGTTTCATATCGGTCGATATCGATAATTATTGATATTTTTTATGACCTATTTAAAATAAGGACCAGGAGAAAAATATATTAAATTTAAACATGTTTATTTTAAACTTAACCTTCCTCTGATTATAATCCCCTCAGTTATAAAGCAGGAATGTCAACACAACAATGGAAAACACTCAAATAATTAAAATGTAAACATAGGTCTAAAATCACAATGAACACTTAACAATTATCTCTTAACATTAAGGTGCAAAATTAAAGAATAAGTAAGAAATGCTTCATAAAGTGTAATAAAATAGTGCAAAATGTTAAATATAAGAAACCTGAGAAACTATTTTCTGCAGGTTTAGTGCTAGATTGGTAACCTGGCTTCTGAACAGACATGTCTGCCTCCGTTATTTCTTTGTAGCGTTTAGTAAGGTGCTGATGCAGAGTACCTCTCCATGGCGGTCTGCTGCTTGTGCCGTGTAGCATATGCAGATGTTGTTGGACGTTGCTGGCGAATACGGCTGTGCTCCAAAGTGTGAGCGCGGCTAAGGTGGTAAAACAAGTTTGTGGTAGTACCAGTGTTGGTGGGGACGACAGTCTGACGACATTGGTCTGTCTACGGTCAGACTCATAAAATCCCCAAAAACCGCCATACTGACTTTTGTTTTATCAACAATTTCCTCGCTCGCTGCGGCACTCACTTTCCACTTA
This sequence comes from Perca flavescens, assembly GCF_004354835.1. Taxonomy (NCBI): domain Eukaryota; kingdom Metazoa; phylum Chordata; class Actinopteri; order Perciformes; family Percidae; genus Perca; species Perca flavescens. The sequence continues at coordinate 33,182,818 of NC_041345.1, forward strand.
TCACTCCACGCCGCCGGTTCTGTTATTGAAGAACACGAGACAGCGATGTGGCGCAACCAAACTTGATACTGTTACATGATTGGCTGTTAGAGTGTCACTCCCTACGTTGCTAGGTTACCAGAGAGCGAGTGCCTTTGTTCATGCAACCAAACTTGCTTCACAATCTCTGGTTTCTTCTGATGAAGAAAAACAAGTTATCGAACATTTTATCGGCCGCATTTTCTATTGATATTGATTACGTGTCTATCGCGATACATCGTTATCGTTTTATCGCCCAGCCCTAATTTAAAACCTCGAGCTCAATTTAGTTAAAAAAAGTCCATAACACATAATTCTTGAGCGACAGATGCAAAAAATCCACAACAATCTCTATCCCCCGGCCGGCACACACACAGCCGCTCTTCTGCTGCGCTGGCTGCTGCACGCTTCTCTGTTCACAACGCTGCCTGTCGGGACTTCTGCTTAACGTGAAAAAACTTAACGTGGTTTAATGTAGGCTACCTAAACAACGATCACCAAATTTGTCATGGCCATATCTTGTAACAAACACTTTAGCCTGTCAGGCTATGGCGCGGAAAAGCTTGTACCTAAACAATGATCAATGATTACCAAATTGCTCTCATATTGGTCCTCATAACCACTGAAAACTGTCAAAAAATCTAACCAGAAATGTGGTGATGATTGATCGTTGTTTAGGTATATTAAACCACGTTAAGCTTTTTCATGTAGGACTTATAAAGCCCATGAGAACCGTGGGGAGTCAACCAACAGCTGCTCCGCTGCCCTGCTGAAAATGTGAAGCAGAAACGCTAAATGTCAGATAACGCTGCGCGAAAGAAAAACGTATGCGTCATTGTACCCAGCACTTCTGGAAATGTACTTCCGAATGCGTCTCTGTCCCCAGCACATTGCAAACCAAACTGACGCCCGTGGGCACGGCTGTGTTGGAGCACAATAGACAGACGGTGGCAGAATGCCCCGACACTTAAATTCAACTAACATGTAACAGTGACCAATACGTGTTGGACCTCCAGTCTGTTGAGATGCCTCTCCAAACGCAGAAACCAAGCGCAATCACACCATAAAACGTTAAGACACGTTAAGAAAAAAGATCAGTATTTTGCCGTAATCCAATTACATGAAAACAAGCACCGTAATCCACAGCGATCAGTAGATTCACAAACAGAGTCCCGGTGTATCCAGCAAGGCCTATACAAGCGTCACATTCACCAGTCAGCTCCAAACAGGTGAACGATTTGAACTTTGCCGTTTAAACAAAGAGGAATAAAACGTATAAAAGTCCAAATCTACACAAAACGCGCAATCAATTAGTAAGCGGACAGCAAATGTATTTACATGGCATTTAGGTCACCTTTATTGCAAGGTTGGCACGGTAAGATGTCCAGACTAGTGCAACAGTAATTATCGTTTTTTTTGCATCCTGCATATGCGTCGACAATGGTCTCAGGTGAGAGGCAGAGCCCTGCAAAAATATTTTTACTAAAGCAGTATATGAAATCACATGTATTACCTATCACCATTTAGTTGTTTTGTGTTTTTAAAGTATTTATAAAATATCTGGTTATGTCAGAAGTAATTATTCCACTCATTTTTAAAACAATGAAATTACCCGTTTCAGCTCCCAGGGGGGGGCAGTGCTCCCTCTGCACCCCCCCGCCGCAAACTCCGCGCATGAATAACATCCAATAGCGTCACCGTTAGTGAGCCTAGTGCTTCCAAATTTACTCCACACATCTGGGGGCTCCCTACCAACATACTGCACCTTCTTATGTTGGTATAGCTGGCTCTGTCTATTTTTAATCGCCATGTTCTCCTCCCTGCTACTCCACTACATATCCCAGGTTAATACAGTCCTTCTTACTCCAGTAACGTGAGTTAAAGTAGTCTGACAGCTTTAGTTACTTTACAGCTTTAGTTACTTCCATCCCCTTCCTGCATCTCCATATGTAGCTAGTTGTTAGTTACTGCAGTAGCTAAGTACTCTGAATACATCCCCCCCACTGTTAATTTACTCTGACTGAAAACTAACAGCAGATCATTAACAACAGCCGTTAGCTACGTTAGCTTAATAACGTCACTGTTAGCTTACTAACGTCGCCGTTAACTCTCATATTTTCAGCCGTCAGAGTTACACATTCTCAACCGTTAGCAACATGAAAACACCGTCTGAACGTTAAACAACATCTAAACACTCTGACCGAGTCGCAGACAAACGTTAAATGTGAATATAAAAGCGTTAAATGTCAAAGACTTACGCTTGGACGTCTGCCATTTCTGTTTTCAAATATCCGCGGCACCACT
>NC_041345.1:33190139-33204079 GCF_004354835.1 Perca flavescens
CTGGCGTCTCCCTTAGAGATAGGGTGAGAAGCTCAGTCATCCGTGAGGAGCTCGGAGTAGAGCCGCTGCTCCTTTGCGTCGAAAGGAGCCAGTTGAGGTGGTTCGGGCATCTGGTAAGGATGCCCCCTGGTAGCCTCCCTAGGGAGGTGTTCCAGGCACGTCCAGCTGGGAGGAGGCCTCGGGGAAGACCCAGGACTAGGTGGAGGGATTATATCTCCAACCTGGCATGGGAACGCCTCGGGATCCCCCAGTTGGAGCTGGTTAATGTTGTTCAGGAAAGGGAAGTTTGGGGTCCCCTGCTGGAGCTGCTCCCCCCGCGACCCGACACCGGATAAGCGGACGAAAATGGATGGATGGATGGATGGATGGATATCACTGGATTAGTGATACTGATACTGGTTATACAGGAGACTATCACTGGATTAGTGATACTGATACTGGATGTACAGGAGACTATCACTGGATTAGTGATACTGATACTCGTTGTACAGAAGACTATCTCTGTATTACTGTGATACTGATAGTGGTAAGTGTGCTCACCATGGCAAGAGGCGGAGGCAGTGGTTTGGTTTTAGATTGGGCGCTGGCCTTTACGCTGACAGATACTCCATCCTTGTTGATTTTGATGACTGGCACCCCAGTGAGCTGAACTTCAACAGGACCCTTCAGTTGTTATAAAGACGGCATCATGAAGAGACACAAAATAATGTGTTCAAATATGGATTATTGGAGACCAACTGAAACATACTTTGTTATAGAAACAGTTTGTGGTGTTTCTGCTCACCTTAGGCAATCCCAACTTTTTCAGCAAAGAATTAACAATCAAATTAATCTGTTAAGGGGAGAAGAGAGGAGGTGGTGAGAGGAAGAGCATCTTTCTTCTGCAATATCTTTCTAACCGGTCTGTCTATCTCACTGATCGGTACCGTTGTTTCACCGCTGCTGCCTGCAGTGTTCTCCCTTAATACTGACAGTCACTTAGACACAAAGTTACCTTTAAGGAGGTGTCAGGTGTTTTTCAGCTGTTCTTACCTGTGGAACGGTCAGTTCAAAAGGCCCGTGGTCATAGAGCGCCTGGCCGGCGCTTTTAAACAGGTCTTCAGAGACGCCAACGTAAGCCATCCGGTTACTATCTTTATCTTTGAACACCGGCACTACACCTGCTGCTGGTAAAGCAGGCCTTGTGTCACCGTAGTACACCACACCCTGAAACACAGACAAGAAAGTAGCAGAATATGGAAATACTCAAGTGAAAGACACATTTTACACAGAAACCTTGCACACTGAGTCCGATGCATGTCGGAAAACATTCTTATTTTGTGCTATAGCCTAATTATATTTTGTATAATTTCTGAGCACGGGGGACTCGTTCACTGCCATGGCTAGCAGTTTTAGGTTGGGCATCAGCAGTGTAGGGAAGATTGTGAGGGAGACCTGTGACCAGATCTGGACACTTACATGCCAACTCCAACAGAGGACATCTGGAAACAGACGGCGAATATTTCGGACTCAGTGTGCAAGGACCTTTACTGTGAACAGTTTTATAGAATGGAAGTGTGGTAGAATGCAAAACTGAGTTTCTTTTCATAGTTGAATTACAACAGTTCGGTGGGTAAAATAGGCATACATAGAACCTCAAAGTCCCATTGACACCTGTTTCCTCTGCAAATCTCACAATTTGGAACTGCCGCTGAAAACGGGTGAATCCCAACGAAGCTAATAGTTGACATCAACTCAGTGGCTGTACCTTAATTGGCTCTGGTCTGTACCTTTGTCATGCCCTAAAATGTACATGCAGACCACTGGTCTGAGACCAGCTGGTGACTAAATGTACGTCGCTAGATCTCACACACTAGTTTAGCTGCGAGCTGCTCTGTGTACTTTCACGGGAATTAGAAAGAAGAAAGTTTGGAAGTTTTTTCAAGGATATTGAAAATGAACCACGGTCATGAATTGTTTTCCCAACATGGATCCTCGGGAAGAAGGGGCTTTGGAGCCACCAGGACGAGACATGAGAAGAACATAGTAGTTACAACTCTGTCTGTGTGCCTGTGGAGATGAGACACTGAACTAACTGGAAGTGGAGGTTTTTTATGTCCCAAGGTTAACGTTACAGCAACACTAGTGGTTGTAATGAAAATGACGAAACTTTGCATTGGTGCGTGTGTGTGTGTGTGTGTGTGTGTGTGTGTGTGTGTGTGTGTGTGTGTGTGGGCGAAACACTGAGGATGACTAAACTGTAACTAAGCTGTGTCTCTGGTGCTTTGTACAGTTAAATTAGTTGATAAGTTTATGTGTCGGAGCAGAAATTAAATTTGAAGCCAGCCGGGGATATTTTCTCGTGCCTCGGCTGCTCCAGCCATTCCTGCTCCGGTGGCGGCGCTGCCTGCGGCCGCTGTCCAGCCGCATGTTTGGAAGTCTATCGGTAACGTTAACAGACAGTAAGTGAGTGTAATTATGGAAAGCTAAAAAATCAAAGGGAAAGGTGGCGCTGAGAAGGCCAGACTTAAAAGTAAAAAAAGGGATTGTGTTGCTGCAAGAGTGTATGGCTGCAGCCTGGAGATCTCCCGTCTCATGCACTCCCGTCTCATGCCTCCCATCCAGAGATGTTCACAAGTCATTTGGGCTGTCCGAATCTGCAGACTCTTTTATAACTGCTTTATATGCACTGGCTGAAGATTGTGAGTATGGGGCACTGCGCGACGAACTGTTGAGAGACAGGATCGTAGTAGGCATCAGAGACAATGTGCTTTCACAGAAAATGTAGATGGAAAGCAGGCTGGATCTGACAAAAGCCATTAATATGGTCAGACAAGCAGAGGACATTAAATGGCAACAAACAGATCTGAGAGGAGACGCCACACATGCTACTAAAACTACAGTGGATGCAGTGCACACTAGGAAAGCAAAACAGCAAGCCTTGAAAAATAAAAGACAGCCAGCTAAACAGCACAAAGACAAGCACGAAGCACAAGCAGGAGCAGAGCTTAAGTCATGCCCTAAATGTGGTCATTCGCATGCAAAATTCCAGTGCTCAGCAACAGACTGCCAAAAGACTGCCACAACTGTGGTAAGAGAGGGCATTATGGCAAAGTGTGCAAGTCTACCAAGAGTGTGAGTGCTGTCACGGAAGATGACGACATATTCCTGGGAACCATTGATGCAGGAGAGGATGCATGGACAGTTGACTTACAAGTAAGGCATACTAATGTGAGATTGATACAGGAGCTGACGTTACTGTCATACCAGAGCAGGTGTACAGACAGATATGCAGTGGCACGTATACATATACGTGGCCGTATACAACCTCACCCCAGGTAAAAATAAATGTGGTGATAAATGCACCTCAGTTAGCCTCAGACTGGTAGCCAGAGTAGATAGCATAGACTTGGACTCTGTAAAACATCAATACCCAAAGCTGTGCAGCGGGTTAGGTTTAGTACAGCAGCAGTACACAATTAAGCTCAGACCTGATGTCTTTGAAAGTGCCTCGTTGTGTCCCACTGCCATTGATGTGGAAAGAACAGCAGGAACTCCAGCGCATGGAGCAGCTAGGAGTCATCAACCGGATCGAGCAGCCGACAGAGTGGTGCTCTGGCATGGTGGTCGCACCAAAGAAATCTAAGGATAAAATCCGGATCTGTGTCGACCTCTCTCCCTCAATGAAGCGGTGAGCAGGGAAAAGTTCATCCTCCCGCTGTGGACCAGATGCTAGGCATGCTATCTGGAGCAAAGATATTCACAAAACTGTGCCCATTACACCACTTTTATCACCTCATTCGGGCGCTACTTCTTCAACCACTTACCATTTGGTATTGCCACTGCTCCAGAGCATTTTCAAAACCGGATGGTGACGAAAGTGACGGAAGGCTTAGAAGGAGTCGTCTGCCACATCGACGACGCCCTTATTTGGGGTTCCACACAGGCAGAGCACGACACAGTCCTGCAGAGGGCACAGGCGGTTGGCATCACACTGAACACAGCCAAGTGTGAGTTCAGCAAAACCAAGGTGAAATTTCTTGGATACATCATCTCAGCAGATGGGATAAGCCCGGATCCAGAGAAGAGACATGCCGTGCCTTGAGATGGATCCGCTACACCAGTGTTTCCCAACCTTTTTTCCTTGGCGCCCCCCCTACTCATGTCTAAGAAAACCTGAGCCCCCCTCAGAAACCGAAGTTGAGGTAACTCTTGAGATAGAGCCTTACTTTCTTTTTGCCAGATAACCAGATAAAGACTCGCGCCCCCCCTGTGATCTTTGCCACCCCCCCTGGGGGTGCCCGGACCCCAGGTTAGGAACTACTGCGCTACACATCAGTGAGCTCAAGAGCTTTCTGGGCATGGTGAATCAACTAGGCAAGTTTGTGCCCAACCTGGCTGAAAAGGATAAAGCTCTCAGAGACCTGCAAAAAATAACCTGTGGTATTGGGGGCCTGAGCAGCAGAAGGCATTCACCAGCCTCAAACAAGAGTTAGCGTCCACTCCAGTCCTGCAGTTGTATGACCCAAACAAAGAACTGAAAATCTCGGCCGATGCCTCGTCATATGGGCTAGGTAGTGTACTTCTGCAGAAATGCCAGGGGACCTGGGTGCCAGTGGCATATGCGTCCAGGGCACTCACAAGCACGGAGCAGCGCTATGCTCAGGTGGAGAAAGAGGCGCTGGCCCTGACCTGGGCATGTGAAAGATTCAGAGACTTCATCATCAGTCTCCATTTTGAGCTGGAGACAGACCACAAACCCCTTGTGAGCCTGCTGTGTGGACAAGCGCTGGATTCCCTCCCACCTATAATACAGAGATTCAGGATGAGACTCATGAGATACACAATCATGCACGTCCCTGGGAAAAGCCTCACTACAGCAGATACACTGTCTCGGTGGCTTGAAGGGTGGCGTGACTGATGGAGATGGCTTGATGGAGGAAACAAACATATATGTGGACTGTGTAATGGCAAACTTACCAGCAAGCGAGGCTTACCTGTCCGAGCTGCGGAAACAGCTGGGTACAGACAGCGTGTGCGCCGGGCAGCATGGTGGCCCAATGGTTAGTACTGTGGCATCACAGCAAGAAGATTCTGGGTTCGAATCCAGATGGTTCCGGGCCTTTCTGTGTGGAGTTTGCATGTTCTCCCCATGTTTGCGTGGGTTTCCGCCGGGTGCTCCGGTTCCCCCCCCCATCAAAAACATGTACTAGGTTCTTCAGTCAGTTCCCTTGATCAAGGCACTGGCTCAGATCTGTAGTTGGTCCCCGGGTGCTGTGATTGGCTGCCCACTGCTCCCTTGAGGGATGGGTTAAATGCAGAGAATGAATTTTGCTACATGTATGTGACAATAAAGTACCTTTTAAAAAAAGAAGTGATGAAGTACTGTATTGAGGGCTGGCCAGATCACAGCAGACTGGATGTGCTAGTGAAACCCTACTGGACGGAAAGAGCTGTTCTCAGCACTCACAATGGACTGTTATTGCAGGGTACTAGGCTAGTTATCCCTTCAGTAATGAGGAATAGAGTGCTAGAGAAAATTCATGAAGGGACCAGGGCACAGTCAAATGCCGGGAACGAGCCAAGCAATCTGTGTGGTGCCCTGGGCTAAGTAGCCAAATAGGAGAGCTGGTGTTGAAATGCATGGCATGCGTTAAAGAACGTGCCAGTGTGACTGAGCCTCTTATGCCTTCCAAGCTACCTGATAGGCCATGGCAGAAGCTAGGGGTTGATTTGTTTACATTGAAAAACAAAGACTACTTGCTTGTTGTGGACTACTTTTCCAGGTATGTGGATGTGGTAAAGCACCTCAAGTCAATGTTCACCAGGAACGACATACCGGAGATTCTAGTCACAGACAACGGGCCTCAGTTTGCGGGGGCTCACAAGAAAGCTTTCGCCACAGAGTATGAATTTGAGCATGCAATGAGCAGCCCCAGATACCCTCAAAGCAACGGCGAGGCCGAGCGTGCTGTCCAAACCATCAAAACCTGCTGAAGAAAGCAACTGACCCCTACCATGTGCTGCTGGCTTACAGGAGCACTCCTTTGAGCAATGGCTTCAGTGCAGCCCAGCTGCTTATGGGGCGCTGCCTGTGCACAACAGTGCCAGCTTTCCCGGCAGTGTTGGAGCCAGTCATCATGAATCCTGTTTTGCGTTAACAGTCAAGGGTGACTACTGTGTGTTCGTTCGCAGCTTAAAGGGCCTCAAAGTGTTCATATTCGTTACTGCAATCTGGTCTCAATAGAGTTCACAGGAAAGAAGAGTGTTAAATAAACACTAAAAAAATGTGTTATAGTAGACCAAATGTTTCACAGTGATACAAAAGTGAGATTATGCAACCTGGTGATAAATATGTAGGTCACAGTCTATTGCTTTTCAGAAAGGGAGATGTGGTGTGATCTATAATATTGTGACACGGCACCAGGGGGCAGTACGAGGCTATTGGAGGGTTGTGTAGCAGTTTAGTTGGTGAGAGAACAATGAAGTAAGCCGTGTGAATCTACCCTGCTACATCTTTATTCCTTATTTTAAGAACCCAACACGACAGTCTGAAGTCTTTGAGCTTGAGTCCAAGTCAAGTCTCAAGTCTTTAAGGGGCAAGTTCAAGTCAAGTCTCAAGTCTTTGAGGGGCAAGTTCAAGTCAAGTCTCAAGTCTCCATCTCAATCTGATCTCCATCCCTAACACTGTATTGTTAAATCTTATGAATTCAAAGCATTTCCTGTAGCTACCATCCATACAGTAGGGATGGCTGACGCGAAACTGACGTTCCAAGCTTTGTCGAGATCCCGGCGCAGAGTTTGAAACACTGATCCGAAGCGTGATTCAAAACACCCATGTCATGTGACTATGGCTAAATGAAGCTTCGGAGTGTTTCACAAGTGTTTCGACAGGTTGCATGGTCCGCCGAATCAGCGTTTGATTGACAGGGTCTGGAACAGACCACACAATCGCACATCTGTATAAAGTGAAGTTAATACATCTTGACCTCTTGGGTTTTTGTGACAGGAGTTTGATTTTCAGATAGTGTATTTTTGGTGAAATAGTGACATTTATAGTGCGATTTGTTTAGTTATATTTAGGCTTACATTTAAATTTACACATTGACTGATAGGCTAGAGACAGACAGAGTATACATACAGTGACAAATTAATAGATAGATAGATAGATAGATAGATAGATAGATAGATAGATAGATAGATAGATAGATAGATAGATAGATAGATAAAAATGGAAGCTCCGTTTTCATTTTCATTCAGAGCCACAAATGTCAACATCAGGCCCATCATAATCAACATCGACACCAGTAGAAACACAGGACAGTTTATGGGAAAGTTTTGATGATAGTATCCGTGAAACCAAGATGATACACAATGCTACAGCTGATGCCACAGTGGAAGTGAAAAATACCTCCACTCTGCGTTTTTGCCCAGAACTCATGATCCCCTAACTTACTGGAGAGAGCAGTAATCTTTCCTCATTTGTGTGCCCTTGCTAAAAAATATCTTTGCATGCCAGCAACATGTGAGAGAATTTTTTAAAAGGCTGGAGAAATTATGGGTAAAAAGTCCTTCCACAGCAGAGAAATTAATATTTTGGAATAAAAATCTATAAAAAAGTGAGACAATGTGGCTTGATTTTTTATTAATATTCATTTTTCATGACCAAAATAACAAGCCTTACAAGCTTCACATATTACAAAAATACAATCATAATTTTTTTTTTTTAATGGCTCGTTGTCAAGGTTGTTTCAGATGAACACCTGCAAGTGACCACTAGGTGTCATCGTTGAGACGGGTCTCGGATTGTTTCGAAGCCTCGACACAATATGGCACATTTGCTTCAACTGTTTCATTGTTTCACGAAGCCTTGATCAGCCCACCACTACCATACAGTACAGTATCAAAATCAGTTGTAGGATAACTTTATCCTGCCACTGTTACTGTGCTGTGTGCCCCCCCCCCGTGCCTTTTTGCTCTGCAGCTTTATTCGTTGTAAACCAACCAATCAGCGCCAAGAGCTCATCTAAATATTCATGAGCATACTATATAAGGGAGAAAACCTCTTGTTTCATTCTAGGGCTATTTAACAGGGTTGCATTAGGGCGCATAGAACAGCACCCGGGCTCAACCAATGTTACATACCCCATTAGGAGACCTTAAGGAACAATGTGAAATACCCTATAGAATCATTCTATCACCCCTTTAACATGTCTGTCTCTTACTGTGAAAGGCACGTCGAGGCTGTTGGACGTCACCGTGACGTTTCCGCTCAGAGAGTAGTCAAGGTTGATTTTGTGGTCTTCGCTCAAAGTCCTCGTCATGGCGACGCCCGCCAACATGGTGTTTACATTAGGGACAAGATTTCTAATAGCAGGACAGAACTGCAGACAGACAGACAGACATGTTGGTATACACAGTCTGCACCTAAACCTGCAGGTTCAGGACTCATTGACCCGGTTGGGTTCTGTTAAAGACTGAAGGAGGAACAAACCTGGGAGGTGAATGCAAACCTTAACGCTGCTGTGAGAGCAGTGTTCACCACAAACCTGAAACACAATGAGAACATCTGATCAATCAATCAATCAATCAATCAATGAAATATGGTTTATCCCCAGAACTAAAGACTCAGCTGATTGGTTGTTTTACCCCAGGTTATCCACACGGATCCTGTCAGCTCGGGTCTTACAGTAGTCATCTCCAGACGGTATTTCGAGACTCAGACGTCCTCCGGTTTGGATCAGTCTCACTCCGATGGTGACGCCAACATTTTGTCCTGTTACGACAGCCGTTCCTCTGAAAACACATCAAACATAACGCAGCCTGCATTCAACTTCATGCAAATGAGGAGTGGAAAACTCAGCGCCTCGTCTCTTAAACCTCGATGACCCTCAAACACCTTCAGTCAGGTTATAAGTGTGGGGGGAGGGGGGAATCTCCACTTTTGAGCAAAATTGAAGTTTGGTTTGTCATAAACTTAATTTTTCAGCATCAATTTATGGTGCAAATGTCTTTATTTATGTAAAGGAAATTATAATAGTTTTTATTTGGGGAGTGGGTGCACTGGCCAGTTTCTATTACTGTAAATCACTTTGTAAAAGGATGGGGAATATATAACTTAAAGGTGCTCTAAGCGATGTTGGGTGATGTCACTTCTTGTTGACGTTTAAAGTATTTTAAAACAAAACGAGACTAGCTCGCCCCCTCCCTCCTCCTCATCCCATCCCCTCCCCTCCCTTCTGTGTTCTAACCCCCAAATATTTGTCCTTGCCGGTTATTGGCTGGAACACTGTTTGTTATGTTTGGTGGTGCAGGTTGGCGCAGTTTGTTGTTGTTGCCGTTTGTGGAGCCTGGGCTGTCTACAGAGAACGTGTTTTTTACAGTGTGTTCAGGGACAGGCAGCTAGCAGATAGTGAGGAGATGTTTTTTACAGTGTGTTCAGGGGACAGGCAGCTAGCAGATAGTGAGGCTATGTTTTTTACAGTGTGTTCAGGGGACAGGCAGCTAGCAGATAGTGAGGAGATGTTTTTTACAGTGTGTTCAGGGGACAGGCAGCTAGCAGATAGTGAGGAGATGTTTTTACAGTGTGTTCAGGGGACAGGCAGCTAGCAGATAGTGAGGAGATGTTTGCTGTATGAGACAAAAAAATGTTATTGCCTAAAAAACGTGTGACATCACTTTGAGCACCTTAACTGATCATTAATTATAACGCAATTGAGGGGTTCCAAGATGGCGACCGTGTAAGGTGTCTTTTCGAAGCGCTGCTGCACGAAATTTATTAAACATGTGGAAAAACAGTAATAACTGAATGTTTAGTATACAACCTACCTGAACTTGGTTTTGTGACGACCTGCAACACCTAAATGCCAGGCCGTGATAGGAAAAGAATGCTCAACACTGGAAAAAAAAGTTCTGAAGTCCGCCAGGTAACGCCTTGATAGCCTCATGTCATGATTATGCTAGCACCATGTCAACAGTAGCAGTCGTGTCAGAAGAATTCCCTCCGTTGCCTGTTACCCCGTGCAAATCCCCTGCTGCAAAAAAGGCCCTTTTTGGAGGAGAAAGTGAACTCTCACAAGATAACTTTGTCGTATCTGCCCTCTATAAACTCATAAATGAACGAGCCGACTCTATTGAAAAGCTGATTAACGAAAATTCGAAAAAAATAGATGGAAATTTATTGAAAATAGAGGGGCTAAAGAAAACGGTGGATTTTGTGTGTGGTGAAATCAGAGATACCCAGACGAAAGTGACAAATGTTGATTCCCGTCTCAAAGAGGAGAAACTCAAAGTGACTAAACTCTTAACCCTTGTCTCTGAGCTGGAGTCTTACTCCAGACGGTGGAATCTGAAGCTTTACGGCATTCACGAGAACCAGAAAGAAAATGTGAAAGAGAAAGTTGTGGAGCTGTGTCAGGTCATTCTCCCAGACGCATTGCTTAAACCTGCTGAGGCCATCGACATTGCACATCGCCTCGGAAACCGAATCAACCCAACACCAAACAGTCCAGCACCAGGCCGAGAGCCATCATCATTCGGGTTCGATATGAGGTCTTACAGAGATGCACTTTGGAAGGCTGCAAAAATCACCCCTTCTTGCGTGACAACAAGCTACGCTTGGCCGAAGATCTGTCACAACCTGTCAAAGAGGCCAGGATGACGTTCTGGCCAATAATAAAGAAAGCAAGGAGTGAGGGAAAGTCTGCTTACTACGTCTGAGCAAGGGCTTTCGTGGATGGGAAAGAGTTAACTTAACTTTGGATCTTCTGTCTGCAGCCGGTTGGTTGAATATGCTAGCCTACTGAGGCTTGTCAATCTTCGTTTCTACCTCTGGTGGATAATATGACCACTTAGTTAGATGTCTGTGTTCATCCACTCCAGAAGTTCTTTTGTTGAGAAGAAGAACAGGCTTTGTAAGTTTGGTTATATTGATGTTTGCCATTTATTATTACTGTTTTTCCTAGGGTTATAATTAGGCCTAGGCCTACTATACGTGCAGTTTGCTCAGTTTGTCAAATTCTGATTCTTGTCTCTTATCTCAGAAGTTTACTTTCTTAAAACTTGTCATTGTCTATAGTTTCTTTAAACGCCAGGGTTTAAGAAATGTTACAAAACGTAAAAGCATTATTTTTATTTGGTAAACAGCAGAATTCAGATTTATGTTTTTTCCAGGAATCACATTCAGTCGCAAAATGATGTGAATTTTGGAGAAGCCAATGGGGGAATGATTTGTGGTTTCTCACTGTAGTGAAAGGTCAGCAGGTGTTTTGACATTGAAACATAAGTTCAATAGTGCTGTTTTACATACAGACACTGATCCAAAAGGGCATTTTATTTGTCAGGTTATTGATTGCAATAAGATTATTTTTATGATTCTGAATGTGTATGGGTATAATACCAGTACAGAGAACATACAATTGTTTGCTGATATAGAAATCAGACTTCAACATTGGTTACTTAAATTTCTGAATTCACACATTGTAATGGGAGGGGAATTTAATGTTATTCTGAATCTTTTAGTTGACAGATGGCCACATGCCTGCACTAATTCTAGAAACACTTATTTGAAGTTTTATGGAAAAATTTGATTTAATGGATGTATGGAGGGTGAAGTTCCCAGATGCAGTCATGTTCACTTGGAATAACAAAGATAATACAAGACTATCCCGTATAGACTATTGGTTGGTCTCTAACAGTATTAAGGAACAGTATATTTCAATAAAGGTTTTTCCATGTCCTCTAAGTGATCACAAAGCTATATCCATATCTATTAATATGTTTCCTTCAGATAAGGGTCGTGATGCAAATTATTGGAAGTTAAATAACTCGCTCCTTGGGTATGATCAAGTGAAGACCTACATTTCTCAGTTAATTTTGTGATTTTTTTTAGTAAAGCCAAAGTTGAAAACTCTTTTAATTTAAATTGGGAGTTGTTTAAATATGAGTCACAAAGTTTCTCGACAGTTTGGTAGTAATCTAGCTAAACTTAGGATAGCAGAAGAACAAAAAGTTATCAATAGTATTTCCCTGCTCTCTCAGTTGTCTCCAGACTCTTTAACAGAAGAGAACAAAATAGACAACAGAGCTTGGACAAAATGTACAAAAGGAGGGCTGAAGGTGCTTTTGTTAGGTCACGGAGACGATGGTTAGAAGAAGGTGAACAGAATTCAGCTTATTTTTTAAGTTAGAAAAATATCGTGCTAAAGCAACACTATTAATCAGCTGAAAATTGATGGCATAGTAACTGACGATTCAAAACTTATTTCAAATTGTTGCTCCTCCTTCTACAAGAATTTGTATACATCAAATTATTCTGAGAGTAACACCCAAAGTTTCTTTGATTTATTGAGAGATATTCCCCAACTTAATGAGTCAGATAGAGATATTTGTGATCTCCTTTATCCCTAACGGAGGTCAGTAATTGCATAGGGCTTCTTAAAGACAATAAATCGCCTGGTACTGACGGGTTAACTTCTGAGTTTTACAAGTCATTTTCTTTGCAGTTAGCTCCCTTTTACTGCAGGTGTTCAATGAAAGTATTTTAATCAACACATTACCTTGGAGTATGTCTCAGGGCTTAATAACACTCATTCCCAAACCTCGTAAAGATGTACTTTGTATTGATAACTGGCGCCTATTTGTTTATTAAATAATGATTACAAAATATTAGCCCTTATCTTTGCTAAAAAAATTAAAATGGTACTTGCATCAATTATTGACGAAGCACAATCAGGGTTCAGCCTAACAGGCATATCTCTGACAATATTAGGTTGGTTCTAGATATACTTGATTACTCCCATTTAATTTCAGAAAACAGTTTTATTTTTTTCTAGACTTCTTTAAAGCCTTTGACACTGTGGAGCACAATTTTCTTTTTTCATTCACTTAGGAAATTTGGATTTGGTGAATTCTTTTCAGTGCCATCAGAACCTTATATAACAATGCTAATTGTTCTATTAAGCTTAAACATGGTTCGTCTCCTAGATTTGATGTACAACGGGGCATCCGTCAAGGTTGCCCCATATCACCGTATCTCTTTTACTTGCAGCCCAACTTCTATGTACTTATCTTAAAACAAGCGATTTAGAGGGTATCACTATTGCTGATAGAACTATTATTATCAGTCAGCTGGCTGATGATACAACATTGTTTTTGAAGGATAGCTCACAAGTTCAAAGCCTTTGACACTGTGGAGCACAATTTTCTTTTTCATTCACTTAGGAAATTTGGATTTGGTGAATTCTTTTTTCAGTGCCATCAGAACCTTATATAACAATGCTAATTGTTCTATTAAGCAAACATGGTTCGTTGTTTTTGAAGGATAGCTCACAAGTTCCTCTAGCTATTAATATAATAGAATTGTTTTCTAGGGCTTCCGGTCTTCGTTTGAATTTAAATAAGTGTGAACTGTTAGCTATTAAAGATTGTAATACTGATTTAGTGGCGAACATTCCAGTAAAGAACTCTGTAATGTATTTAGGTATAACTATAGATAAGAATGACTCCCAGAGATGTTTAATTAATTTTAATCCTATTATTGAAAAACCAAAACAAAATTTAATCAATGGCTTTTAAGAGATCTATCATTAAGAGGCAGGGTTTTACTTTCAAAGGCTGAAGGATATCTAGGTTAACATATATTGCATTTTCACTTAGTGTTGATACCCACACCTGTAAAGCTATAGATAAACTTCTCTTGACTTTGTTTGGAAAAACCGTACTCATTATGTAAGAAAATCTGTTCTAATGAATGAGTACTGTAAAGGTGGCCTTCATTTTTTTGGACTTTACTACTTTAAATTATACTTTTAAAATCAATTGGATCAGGCGATACCTCTCAGGTGTCCGACTTCTCTATGGAACTTTATTCCCCATTACATCTTCTTCGTTAGGGTGGTCTCAACTTTCTTTGATCTGTAACTATAATATTGATATGCTAAAATCCCTCTCAAACTTGCTTC